>NW_028138953.1:0-226556 GCF_964270905.1 Leucopleurus acutus
GGGGAGATTCTAAGTAACGTGGCTGGAATGGTGAACAGGAGCACCAGGAGAGGATAAATGAGCTGCATTTTAGACACATCTCCCGATCACATGGTGTACAGTCCTCTGGGTTTTCCATGCATGTTTTAGCTGTAGGAAGATCCCTTGAACCTGCAGATTTGGGACCCATTGAATGGGTACCAGGTAGTATTACTTTAAAGGGTGTGCATTTCCTCACCCAACCTCACATTTCTCTTAGTGCAAACAGTTTCCAGCCTTATGTCTCATCCTGCTGTGGGTCTAGATGTGTTCAATCCATGTTGCATCACCGGCCCTGAGGAAAAGTTGTAAGAGGTTTTCTCTGTCTCTCTGTCGTTTATTTTTTTCAATTTATTACTATATTGGTTACAGCTGATTTTCAAAGCTCTGTTTCTTGCTGCTGTACATCCACTTGATTCACGTACAGAGAGACATCAGTAAATTCTTTTTCAGATTCTTACCAGTCGTATATATTCTTTTCCGGTGACTTGAGTGTGCTGAGTGCAGTTCTTTTAGCTACCGTGTAGGCCTTGTTGATTATCAGTTTGGTATTTGGAATGGTATCTTTGCTAATTTCAACCTCCTGGATGATGCCTCACCCCTCCCCACCTTTCCCGTTTAGCAGCCTTATGCGTGTTTTCTACATATTTGACTATGTTTTTGTTTTGTAATTTATTTCATGTGTAGCCATTTTGGATTCCACCTTTAAGTGATATCTTATGATATGTGTCTTTTTCTTTTTGAATTATGTCACTTAGAATGATCATACGTAACTCCTCCGGAGTTGTTACAACTGGCCATATTTCATTGATTTCCAGGCTGAATAATATTCCACTCTACCTAAGTACCACATCTCTATCCATTTTTTCTCTCCAGAGACATTTAAGTTATATCCTAGTCGAGGATCTTTTAAACAGAGAGGGGGTAAACACTGGGGTGCCTGTGTCTTCTCGATTTTTGTTTTTCCCAAGATATACGCCCATGAGTGCAAGTGCCCTATGCTCTGTAGCTCATTTTTTAGATGCTTTAGTAAACACAATACACTTCTCCAGAATGGCCGTTGGCAATATACATTTCCACTATAAGTCTCACAGGGCTCCCTCTTCTCCTTGCCCTGTCCTGCATTTCTGTTGTTTACGCTTTATGAGGATGGCTCTTCTGACTGATGCGAAGTGATATCTCTTGTAGTATTGACTTCCAGTGCCCACCTGTTTGGTTGGCTAAAAAAGTGTATGCCCTTTTCTTGAATATATACAGAAAAAAACGCATACACCCTTTTTGGCCAACTGCAATGTTGGCAATGTTCAGCTCCTTTTCTTGTGCTTAATGGCGAGTCCTTTCTACCTCCTCAAATCCCTTTCCTGCCATTCTCCCTTGCTTACAAGTCCTTTTCTCTGACTTTCCTCAAGACATTTTTCAGTGATGGATATTTTCAACTCTGCAGTTTCGTGAATTTTACTGTCCCTGAGTTCCATTGTTCAACTTGTGTTTATGGGAACTGGCCACAAAGCAGCGGGATTTCCTCAAGCCCTATACTGTTTCCATGGGCAACCCTAGCCTTTGGTCAATTCATCTTCCTGATTGGAAATTAGAGTGACATGTGCCTGTCTGAACACCTAGGACTTGTCTCTCATTGTTCCTCATCCTTCCGCTTCATCCTCTGGACAAATTCCAAACTGTACGCAACAGGATGTTGACAGTGCTGCCATCTCCAAGTGGGGAGACTGTTAGTAAAGACGCTGGATGGGTGAACCCGAGCACCAGGAGATGAGGAGATGAGATGCCTTTTCCAAACTCTTCCCGATCAGACGGTATACCATCCTCTGGGTGTGACAGACATGTGTTAGCAGTAGGAAGAGTCCCATTCATGTAAGGAGAACACCAGGGCTTTTTCAAAATCAGTGTCTCCCCGAAACCCAAACTGGGGAATTTTTTAAGCTACGGCTACACATATGTTCATTAAGGGCCTTGGGAAGTAGGCAGAGTCCAAACTTTAGATGATTGAAGTCTTCAGGGTCAGAAGCACTCACCACCAGCTTCCCTTAGGTTACACTTTAACTGTCATTGATAGATGATGTCAATAAAAATATCTATTCTTTTTCAGATTATTTCCCCTTATAGGTTATTGCAAAATGTTGAGTGTAGTTCCCTGTGCTATACAGTAGTTCCTTGTTGATGATCTATTTTATACATAGCAGTGTGTATGTGTTAATCCCAAACTGTTAGTTTATCCCTCCTCCCACCTTTCCCCTTTGGTAATAATAAATTATAAGATTTTATACTTCTCAGAAATGGGGGAGCTGAAAGAGAGGTATCATTTTCAATGGAAAAGCATTTAAAACAAGATTGAAGCTTTAACCAAGATTATTAGATGTACATCCTTGGAAAGAAATCACTTCGTTTCTCTAATATTGACCTGACAAATAAGACAAACCTTTTCACTGAACTTGCTTATAATAAAGTGATGGAAATAGCCAATGGAAGCGTTAGAAACATCTTATTTTACCCGAGCCTTATACACTGTTCTATGTTAACTACAGTTTGGCTCACACATCTGTTCATTGAGGTTACAATAGTCTCAATTTCTGTTACTGATCCTCCAGAGTGGACCCCAACAAGTGTCCCCCTGCGCAGTGTCATTGGGGCCAACAGATCGAGACTGAGTTTGGTTCACAAGCAAAGGAAACTTTATATTTTGATCAGAGAATGGAGAGGTGAGAGCATGCACTACCCCATGGGCTGTGGGCTGGGCTGCTGTGTAGAGATCCTGTCAGAGTCAGTGGGAGGGAGGGGGCGGAGCTCTCGAGGGCCGGGTTGGCTGCAGCTCAGGCTCTATATCGCGGAGTCTGCACTGGGCCCCAGGAGCTGAGGTGTCGACCCAGCCATTCTGCACTAGGAAATCTGGTCTGAAGTGCCGGGTGTGGAACCTCTGCATGCGGGACCCTAGGAGCACATGAAATTAGACAAAGCACAAAGGATAAAAAAGGTTAGACTTGACTTTATTGCCCAGATTCTATTTTTATCTCCCAGGGATTTTTAATGGGCTTTGCTGGGGACAAACCCCTCCTCTGCCTTTTGTCCCGTTCCTCATTCTTGGAGTGCTGAGGGTGCAGACCCTTCTTCTGTAACTGCTGAGTGCTGAGTTGGGAGCCCTCATACCAAGGGGCGAGGGTCAGAGCTTCTCCCCAGCAGCCTCCAGGTGACGTTGATTGTCCCCAGGCCCCCTGCCTCCCTGCTCGTCCACCTGAGCACCAGCATTGGAAGCGTTATAGATTCTAATGACCTTTAAGGGTCCAGGAAAGAGATGTGCAGAGACGCTGTGGGGGCCGGTTTCACCCCGCCCCACATTTGTTCGGCCACCTTAGGCTGACCGTTTCTGCCAGCCTAGATGCTCTGACCAGTAGTCTGCGCTTTCTTCAATTAGGCCCCTGAATTAACGTACAAACAGCACCAGGTGTCAGAGCCCTGCCTGCTCAACTCCCAGACAGTCCAGGGTCAGTGGTGATCAAGGACCATGATGGCCACTGAGTCAACAGCCTTTTGAAGTAAACAGGAGTCCAGCCAGTCTTATTGGCCACCATCATCACGGTGTCTGTAGGCTTTTCTATGGTGACAGTGTGATATACGGTTCCCCCGCCAAGATTATTAGCTCCCCTCTGGGTGCAGTAAGTCCTGCAAGCAGTAGTCTACTCTTTTGGGACACACTCTTGTTGTTTTATGAGAGAAACTCCAGGTCAAGTGATGTTCACACGAGTCGTCATGGTGTCCTGTTGCCCCCGGTTATCTCTCTGGATGTTGGAGTTGGAGGGCCTCCTCACTCGAGGTTGGTGTGCCCACGGAGCAAACCCTGCAACTTCAGGGCATGGTTGGTGGTTAGGATCACCACGTGGGGTCTTTTTTCCTTAGGAGGGAGGTGGCCTTTTGGGTTGCTGATTTCCAGGTTTTTAGATACCGCCAGTATCTTGGCCAGATGCGGCAGTGGGCCAAGCCCCTTGGTGACCGTAGTTTATCCTACCTAGATGGCATTCTTGCATTGTTCCATTTCAAGTGGTCCCAGTTTTTGCACTAATTCTCCAATGGCGATTCACCTTTCACCGGGAATGTAAAGGTCAAAGGGTTTAGCTAAATTAGGGAGTTCCAGGGCAAGGGTCTGAATTGACTGCTCTTTCCATTCTTGAAAGGCCACTTCTGGATTCTATTCAAAAGGATCATCATCTTTTCCTTTCAGTGTTTCATATAGAGGCCCAGCTAGTAGACTGTAGTTAGGGATCCAGAAGCAGCAAACCCTGGCCTCCCCAGGAACCCCTAAGCTGTCTTCTAGTTTTAGAAAGGAGTAAGGCCGAAAATGGTTTCTTCCCTTTCCTGGGATGGGCTTCTCCGACCTTCTGTGAGAATGAAGCCCAGGCAGGTCACCGCAGTCTGTGATATTTGAGCTTTTTCTTGGACAACTTCTATCCTTTATTGGCTTGGTAGTTCAGAGGCCTCCTTAGTAGGGCTGGCGATCAGAATGTCATCTGCGTACTGAAGGAGGGTTTCCTTTTCCAGAGGTAGAACTTTTAGGTCTTTAGCTAAGGTTTCCCCAAAGATGGTGTGGGAATTTTTGCACCCTTGGGGCAAGACGGCCCGGAAGTATTGTTTTAGTTGTATGTTGAGTCCTGCCACTCACAAGCCAAAATTTCTTGTGACTCTGGGACTAATGGAATACAAAAGAAGGCATCATTGAAGACTAATACAGAATACCATGTCCTGGTGGTTGGTAGAATGACCAGCAGGGTGTAGGAATTAGGAGCAACTGGAGGTATATCCTCGGTGGCTTCACTGACTGTCCTGACATCCTTTACCAGGTCCCCAGCAGCCCATGGGGCTCTCGTGGTCAGACCAATCCCAGAATATGGAGCTCACCTGGGCAGGTACCCCACCCCCACCCCAGCCCACGGGGCTCTCGTGGTCAGGCCCCTCCCAGGATACAGAGCTACCCTTGCAGGTACTGTGGCAGGGCTGGGCACACAGGAACCGTGCACATAGCCCTCATTGCAGAGCACCCCCAGCTCACCTGTCGCTCAGAGCTGACACAGAGCACCTCAGAGCAGAACTTGAACTAACAAACAGCAGCTGCGACAGGTCTGTGACCCTGGACATCACTCTGTGCGGCCTCCCTCCACCTGGTCTTCCAGAGACTTCCACTGCACCCAGGACACCAGGCCTCTGTCTCCAACCACCACCCACCCCTCCTCTCTCTGACTCCTGGGTTCCTCTCATTAGGAGAGGGTTTTCTTGAAGTTGTCTCCCACTCATGGGCCAGATAAAATGATTAGAAAACAAGCCAAAGCTGCAGCCCCTTGTCTATCCTGACTCTCAGGAGCCCACACCTGTTCCTTGGACCTGGCCGGTTCAGCAAGTTCCATTTTCTGCAACTGTGAGCCCCTGAGGGGTGATGATTGGCTGAGCTGGGCAGCCTTACCGTGCCGGCCAGCCCTCCCCAGGTGTGCCTGGGTTGAGATCAATATAAATACCACTCCAGGCAGCAAGAGCCCCTGCAGCCGTGCCTGACGCCATTTTCTCTGCCCTGTCAGCAGTCTCGGGGCTGGGCTGGTGGGAGGGAGTGAGAGGCCACGGCTTTGTGGGTGGCCCAGTGTGAGTGGGGCTCTGCTGGACTTTCTGTAGCAGTTGCCAGGCTGCCACCTGCTAAAGAAGAGGATGTGTCACCCATACCTGCTGCTGGAATTTCTCCCTGGGCAGAGGTGAGGAAGGAAAAAAGCAGTGGGGGCAGGGACAGGACGGGTATCTCAGGCAGGGAAATGGAAATCTTCCAGAAGAGCACCCAGGGCCAGGACCATCCTGGCTGGCCTGCAGGCACCAAGTCGGCCGGCATGCTGTCACTCGTGTGGCTCTATGTCCCTTCCTCTAGGCTTTCAAGTCCTTGTATATATTCAGGTGTTTTACCTGGGACGGGTGGGAATAGTTCAGCAGCAACTGGCCTGGGGCTCAGCTCACGTTTACTCACAGATGCCTCGGCACGGTGCCCCAGCTTTGCAATGAGGACGCTTGTTGCGTGGGGGCTGCTGGCTGAATGGGAGACGATTCCCCACCACTGACCAACTTCAGAATTGTTTACAACTGGAGCAAGTGCCCTGATACGGTTTTCCTCTGTGGAACTGGTGGGTTCTGTGTTTTTTTTCTCTTTTTCGTTTTTGGTTCAAGGTAGATTTTATTCCTCTTTTTTGTATTTACAGATAGAAGCATGGAAATAATTTATTCATATAAATACATGTATGTGAAGGGAATAATTGTTTTTTCTGTTTTATTTTTTAAATTTTATTTCTTTTCAATTTTGAATTTTATTTTATATTTTTATACAGCAGGTTCTTATTGGTTATCTATTTTATACATATAAATGTATACATGCCAATCCCAGTCTCTCAACTCCTCCCACCACAACCCCCCCAACAGCTTTCCCCCCTTGTTGTCCATACATTTGTTGTCTACATCTGTTGCTCTATTTATGCCTTGCAAAATGGTTAATCTGTACGGTTTTTCTAGGTTCCACATATATGCATGAATATACAAGATTTGTTTTTCTCTTTCTGACTTACTTCACTCTGTATGACAGTCTCTAGATCCATCGACGTCTCTACAAATGACCCAATTTCATTCCTTTTCATGACTTAGTAATATTCCATTTTATATATGTACCACAGCTTTATGCATTCGTCTGTCTGTGGGCATTTAGGTTCCTTCCATTACCTCGATATTGTAAATAGTGATGCAATGAACATTGTGGTGAATGTCTCTTTTTGATTTATGGTTTTGTCTGGGTATATGTCCAGTACTGGGATTGCTGTATCATATGGTAATTCTATTGTTAGTTTCTTAAGAAACTCCATATTGTTCACCATAGTGAATGTAACAATTTATATTCCCAACAATAGTGGAAGAGGGTTCCTTTTCTCCACACCCTTTCCAGCATTTATTGTTTGTAGATTTTCTGATGATGCCCATTCTATCAGGTGTGAGGTGATACCTCATTGTTGAGTCCATTTTGTTGAGCAAGGGGTAGGTCTTGTCTATTACACATTTGGCTTATGGAACAGTATCTGTGCTAATGTCAAACTCTGGTTTTATGCAGCACCCCAACTCACCTTCCCCCTTAAACAAGCATAAGTTGGTTTTCTAAACTTGAGACCCTGTTCTGTTTTATAATTCAGTTCATGTGTAGCCAAGTTCACATTCCGTGAATTAGTGATATCTTATGGTTTCTTTTCCTGTGTGATTTATTTCAGTTAGAATCATCATACCTGAATCCACTCATTATGCTGCTACGGGCCTGATGACATAGATTTCATTGCTGAGTGATATTGCATTGTACGTAAGTACCACAACTTCTTTATCCATTTTTCACTTTCTGCGATATTGAACTTGTACCGTAAACGAGGTTCTTGTAAACAGAGCCGTCCCAAACTTTAGGGTGGCTGTGTCTTTTTGATTTTACTTTCCCTAAGCTACAGCACCATAAGTGGAAGTGCCCTAGGCTCTCTTGCATTGTTTTTTAGATGTTTCAGAAAACACCATACACTTCTCCCGAGTGGCTGTTGGCAATTTACATCGCGCCCATCAGCATAACAAGGCTCCCAGATCTCCATGGCCTGTCCTGCCTTTCTGGATTTTACACTTTTTTCAGATGGCCCTTTTGACCGGGGGGAAGTGAGACTTCATTGTAGTGCAGATTTCCTTTGCAAGCTTGCTTGGTTGGCCAAAAAGGACGTATGCGTTTTTTCCTGAATACATTCAGGAAAAAACGCATACGCCCTTTTTGTCCAAGTGCATCATTGTGGACATTCTGCCTCTTTTCCTATGCTTTAAATGCAATTCCAGTCTACCTCCTGAAATCGGTTTCCTGCAATTCTGCCCCGCTTTCAAGTTCTCTTGGCAACCTTACTTCAGTATATTTTTGGACGATAGCTGTCATTTATAACTCTGCAGGTTTGTGAATTACAGTGCCCCTGAGCTCCTTTCTTCAACTCGCTTTCTTGTGATCTGGCTGCAACACCGCAAGATTGCTTCAGGCCCTAATCTGGTTCCGGCACGGCACGCTGAGCCTTTGGTTAATTCCTCTTCCTGGTGGGAAATGACAGTTAAATTTGCCCGTCCAGACACCTCCAGCTAGTCTCTCATTGGTTCTCCCTATTCCTGTTCATCTTCCGCAGAAATTGCAAACTGGGCCAAACAGGAGGTTAAAGGCACTGACTCTCCAAGTTGGGAGAGTGTTAGTAAAGCGTCTGGAATGTTGCACACGAGTATCAGGGGACGAGAACTGAGACATATTGGAACACGTCTCCCGATCACACGGTTGATCATACTCTGGGTTCCACGTGCATGTTTTAGCTGAAGGCAGAATCCCTTAAACCTGGAGAGTTGAGACCCGTGGAATGGGTACCATGCAATATGACTTCAAAGGGTCTTCATTTGCTCACCGAACCTCTCCAATCCTATCACTGCTGCGTTTATGCCCCTGTACACACGCTTGATTCTCTTTCAGAGACATAGCAATCCATAGGTTTTAAGATACTTACTAGTCAGGTACATTCTTAGGCGTTTAATATGGGCTGTTGAGTCCATTTCGTTGAGCAAGGAGTAGCTCTTGTCTATTCCATATTTGGCTTAAGGAACTTTATCTGTGCTCATTTCAATCTCTGGTTTTATGCAGCACCCCAACTCACATTTCCCGTTAAGCAAGCAAAAGTTGGTTTTCTAAATTTGAGACCCTGTTCTGTTTTGTAATCCAGTTCCTGTGTATCCAAGTTTACATTCCGTGTATTAGTGATATCTTATGATGTTTCTTTTTCTGTGTGACTTATTTCAGTTAGAATCATCATACCTGAATCCACTCATTATGCTGCTATGGGCCTGATGACATAGATTTCATTGCTGAGTGATATTGCATTGTACGTAAGTACCACAATTTCTTTATCCATTTTTCACTTTCAGTGATATTGAACTTGTACCGTAAACGAGGTTCTTGTAAACAGAGCCGTCCCAAACATTGGGGTGGCTGTGTCTTTTTGATTTTAATTTCCCTAAGCTATAGGACCATAAGTGGAAGTGCCCTAGGCTCTGTTGCTTTGTTTTTTAGATGTTTCAGGAAACACCATACACTTCTCCCCAGTGGCTGTTGGCAATTTACATCCCGCCCATCAGCATAACAAGGCTCCCAGTTCTCCATCGCATGTCCTGCCTTTCTGGATTTTACACTTTTTTCAGATGGCCTTTTTGACCGGGGGGAAGTGAGACTTCATTGTAGTGCAGATTTCCTTTGTAAGCTTGCTTGGTTGGCCAAAAAGGCCGTATGCGTTTTTTCCTGAATATATTCAGGAAAAAACGCATACGCCCTTTTTGGCCAAGTGCATCATTGTGGACGTTCTGCCTCTTTTCCTATGCTTTAAATGCAATTCCAGTCTACCTCCTGAAATCGGTTTCCTGCAATTCTGCCCCGCTTTCAAGTCCTCTTGGCAGCCTTACTTCAGTATATTTTTGGATGATAGCTGTCATTTATAACTCTGCAGGTTTGTGAATTACAGTGCCCCTGAGCTCCTTTCTTCAACTCGCTTTCTTGGGAGCTGGCCGCAACACCACAGGATTGCTTCCGGCCCTAATCTGCTTCCGGCACGGCACGCTGAGCCTTTGGTTAATTCCTCTTCCTGGTGGGAAATGACAGTTAAATTTGCCCGTCCAGACACCTCCAGCTAGTCTCTCATTGGTTCTCCCTATTCCTGTTCATCTTCTGCAGAAATTGCATACTGGGCCAAACAGGAGGTTAAAGGCACTGACTCTCCAAGTTGGGAGAGTGTTAGTAAAGCATCTGGAATGTTGCACCCAAGTACCAGGGGACGAGAACTGAGACATATTGGAACACGTCTCCCGATCACACGGTTGATCATACTCTGGGTTCCACATGCATGTTTTAGCTGAAGGAAGAATCCCTTAAACCTGGAGAGTTGAGACCCTTGGAATGGGTACCATGCAATATGACTTCAAAGGGTCTTCATTTGCTCACCGAACCTCTCCAATCCTATCACTGCTGCGTTTATGCCCCTGTACACACGCTTGATTCTCTTTCAGAGACATAGCAATCCATAGGTTTTAAGATATTTACTAGTCAGGTACATTCTTAGGCGTTTAATATGGGCTGTTGAGTCCATTTCGTTGAGCAAGGAGTAGCTCTGGTCTATTCCATATTTGGCTTAAGGAACTTTATCTGTGCTCATTTCAATCTCTGGTTTTATGCAGCACCCCAACTCACCTTTCCCCTTAAGCAAGCATAAGTTGGTTTTCTAAATTTGAGACCCTGTTCTGTTTTGTAATCCAGTTCCTGTGTAGCCAAGTTTACATTCCGTGTATTAGTGATATCTTATGATGTTTCTTTTTCTGTGTGACTTATTTCAGGTAGAATCATCATACCTGAATCCACTCATTATGCTGCTACGGGCCTGATGACATAGATTTCATTGCTGAGTGATATTGCATTGTACGTAAGTACCACAACTTCTTTATCCATTTTTCACTTTCTGCGATATTGAACTTGCACCCTAAACGAGGTTCTTGTAAACAGAGCCGTCCCAAACATTGGGGTGGCTGTGTCTTTTTGATTTTAATTTCCCTAAGCTATAGGACCATAAGTGGAAGTGCCCTAGGCTCCGTTGCTATGCTTTTTAGATGTTTCTCGAAGCACCATACACTTCTTCCCAGTGGCTCTTGGCAATTTACATCCCGCCCATCAGCATAACAAGGCTCCCAGTTCTCCATGGCCTGTCCTGCCTTTCTGGTTTTTACACTTTTTTCAGATGGCCCTTTTGACCGGGGGGAAGTGAGACTTCATTGTAGTGCAGATTTCCTTTGCAAGCTTGCTTGGTTGGCCCAAAAGTGCGTATGCGTTTTTTCCTGAATACATTCAGGAAAAAACGCATACGCCCTTTTTGGCCAAGTGCATCATTGTGGACGTTCTGCCTCTTTTCCTATGCTTTAAATGCAATTCCAGTCTACCTCCTGAAATCGGTTTCCTGCAATTCTGCCACGCTTTCAAGTCCTCTTGGCAGCCTTACTTCAGTATATTTTTGGATGATAGCTGTCATTTATAACTCTGCAGGTTTGTGAATTACAGTGCCCCTGAGCTCCTTTCTTCAACTCGTTTCTTGTGAGCTGGCCGCAACACCGCAGGATTGCTTCAGGCCCTAATCTTGTTCCGGCACGGCACGCTGAGCCTTTGGTTAATTCCTCTTCCTGGTGGGAAATGACAGTTAAATTTGCGCATCCAGACACCTCCAGCTACTCTCTCATTGGTTCTCCCTATTCCTGTTCATCTTCCGCAGAAATTGCAAACTGGGCCAAACAGGAGGTTAAAGGCACTGACTCTCCAAGTCGGGAGAGTGTTAGCAAAGCATCTGGAATGTTGCACCCGAGTACCAGGGGACGAGAACTGAGACATATTGGAACACGTCTCCCGATCACACGGTTGATCATACTCTGGGTTCCACATGCATGTTTTAGCTGAAGGCAGAATCCCTTAAACTTGGAGAGTTGATACCCGTGGAATTGGGTACCATACAATATGACTTCAAAGGGTCTTCATTTGCTCACCGAACCTCTCCAATCCTATCACTGCTGCGTTTATGCCCCTGTACACATGCTTGATTTTCTTTCAGAGACATAGCAATCCATAGGTTTTAAGATACTTACTAGTCAGGTACATTCTTAGGAGTTTAATATGGGGTGTTGAGTCCATTTCGTTGAGCAAGGTGTAGTTCTTGTCTATTCCATATTTGGCTTAAGGAACTTTATCTGTGCTCATTTCAATCTCTGGTTTTATGCAGCACCCCAACTCAGCTTTCCCCTTAAGCAAGCATAAGTTGGTTTTCTAAATTTGAGACACTGTTCTCTTTTGTAATCCAGTTGCTCTGTAGCCTAGTTTACATTCCGTGCATTAGTGATATCTTATGATGTTTCTTTTTCTGTGTGACTTATTTCAGTTAGAATCATCATACCTGAATCCACTCATATTGCTGCTACGGGCCTGATGACATAGATTTCATTGCTGAGTGATATTGCATTGTACGTAAGTACCACAACTTCTTTATCCATTTTTCACTTTCTGCGATATTGAACTTGTACCGTAAACGAGGTTCTTGTAAACAGGGCCGTCCCAAACTGTGGGGTGGCTGTGTCTTTTTGATTTTAATTTCCCTAAGCTATAGGACCATAAGTGGAAGTGCCCTAGGCTCCGCTGCTATGTTTTTTAGATGTTTCAGGAAGCACCATACACTTCTCCCGAGTGGCTGTTGGCAATTTACATCCCGCCCATCAGCATAACAAGGCTCCCAGTTCTCCATGGCCTGTCCTGCCTTTCTGGATTTTACACTTTTTTCAGATGGCCCTTTTGACTGGGGGGAATTGAGACTTCATTGTAGTGCAGATTTCCTTTGCAAGCTTGCTTGGTTGGCCCAAAAGTGCATATGCGTTTTTTCCTGAATACAGTCAGGAAAAAACGCATACGCCCTTTTTGGCCAAGTGCATCATTGTGGACGTTCTGCCTCTTTTCCTATGCTTTAAATGCAATTCCAATCTACCTCCTGAAATCGGTTTCCTGCAATTCTGCCCCGCTTTCAAGTCCTCTTGGCAGCCTTACTTCAGTATATTTTTGGACGATAGCTGTCATTTATAACTCTGCAGGTTTGTGAATTACAGTGCCCCTGAGCTCCTTTCTTCAACTCGCTTTCTTGTGAGCTGGCCGCAACCCCGCAGGATTGCTTCAGGCCCTAATCTTGTTCCGGCACGGCACGCTGAGCCTTTGGTTAATTCCTCTTCCTGGTGGGAAATGACAGTTAAATTTGTGCATCCAGACACCTCCAGCTAGTCTCTCATTGGTTCTCCCTATTCCTGTTCATCTTCCGCAGAAATTGCAAACTGGGCTAAACAGGAGGTTAAAGGCACTGACTCTCCAAGTCGGGAGTGTGTTAGTAAAGCGTCTGGAATGTTGCACCCGAGTACCAGGGGACGAGAACTGAGATATATTGGAACACGTCTCCCGATCACACGGTTGATCATACTCTGTGTTCCACATGCATGTTTTAGCTGAAGGCAGAATCCCTTAAACCTGGAGAGTTGAGACCTGTGGAATGGGTACCATGCAATATGACTTCAAAGGGTCTTCATTTGCTCACCGAACCTCTCCAATCCTATCACTGCTGCGTTTATGCCCCTGTACACATGCTTGATTTTCTTTCAGAGACATAGCAATCCATAGGTTTTAAGATACTTACTAGTCAGGTACATTCTTAGGCATTAAATATGGGGTGTTGAGTCCATTTCGTTGAGCAAGGAGTAGTTCTTGTCTATTCCATATTTGGCTTAAGGAACTTTATCTGTGCTCATTTCAATCTCTGGTTTTATGCAGCACCCCAACTCACCTTTCCCCTTAAGCAAGCATAAGTTGGTTTTCTAAATATGAGACCCTGTTCTGTTTTGTAATCCAGTTCCTGTTTAGCCAAGTTTACATTCCGTTTATTAGTGATATCTTATGATGTTTCTTTTTCTGTGTGACTTATTTCAGGTAGAATCATCATACCTGAATCCACTCATTATGCTGCTACGGGCCTGATGACATAGATTTCATTGCTGAGTGATATTGCATTGTACGTAAGTACCACAACTTCTTTATCCATTTTTCACTTTCTGTGATATTGAACTTGTACCGTAAACGAGGTTTTTGTAAACAGAGCCGTCCCAAACTTTGGGGTGGCTGTGTCTTTTTGATTTTAATTTCCCTAAGCTATAGGACCATAAGTGGAAGTGCCCTAGGCTCTGTTGCTTTGTTTTTTAGATGTTTCGGGAAAAACCATACACTTCTCCCTAGTGGCTGTTGGCAATTTACATCCCGCCCATCAGCATAACAAGGCTCCCAGTTCTCCATGGCCTGTCCTGCCTTTCTGGATTTTACACTTTTTTCAGATGGCCCTTTTGACTGGGGGGAAGTGAGACTTCATTGTAGTGCAGATTTCCTTTGCAAGCTTGCTTGGTTGGCCAAAAAGGGCGTATGCGTTTTTTCCTGAATATATTCAGTAAAAAACGCATACGCACTTTTTCGCCAAGTGCATCATTGTGGACGTTCTGCCTCTTTTCCTATGCTTTAAATGCAATTCCAGTCTACCTCCTGAAATCGGTTTCCTGCAATTCTGCCCCGCTTTCAAGTCCTCTTGGCAGCCTTACTTCAGTATATTTTTGGACGATAGCTGTCATTTATAACTCTGCAGGTTTGTGAATTACAGTGCCCCTGAGCTCCTTTCTTCAACTCGCTTTCTTGTGAGCTGGCCGCAACACCGCAGGATTGCTTCAGGCCCTAATCTGGTTCCGGCACGGCACGCTGAGCCTTTGGTTAATTCCTCTTACTGGTGGGAAATGACAGTTAAATTTACTCGTCCAGACACCTCCAGCTAGTCTCTCATTGGTTCTCCTATTCCTGTTCATCTTCCGCAGAAATTGCAAACTGGGCGAAACAGGAGGTTAAAGGCACTGACTCTCCAAGTCGGGAGAGTGTTAGTAAAGCGTCTGGAATGTTGCACCCGAGTAACAGGGGACGAGAACTGAGACATATTGGAACACGTCTCCCGATCACACGGTTGATCATACTCTGGGTTCCACATGCATGTTTTAGCTGAAGGCAGAATCCCTTAAACTTGGAGAGCTGATACCCGTGGAATTGGGTACCATACAACATGACTTCAAAGGGTCTTCATTTGCTCACCGAACCTCTCCAATCCTATCACTGCTGCGTTTATGCCCCTGTACACATGCTTGATTTTCTTTCAGAGACATAGCAATCCATAGGTTTTAAGATACTTACTAGTCAGGTACATTCTTAGGAGTTTAATATGGGGTGTTGAGTCCATTTCGTTGAGCAAGGTGTAGTTCTTGTCTATTCCATATTTGGCTTAAGGAACTTTATCTGTGCTCATTTCAATCTCTGGTTTTATGCAGCACCCCAACTCAGCTTTCCCCTTAAGCAAGCATAAGTTGGTTTTCTAAATTTGAGACCCTGTTCTGTTTTGTAATCCAGTTGCTCTGTAGCCTAGTTTATATTCCGTGCATTAGTGATATCTTATGATGTTTCTTTTTCTGTGTGACTTATTTCAGTTAGAATCATCATACCTGAATCCACTCATATTGCTGCTACGGGCCTGATGACATAGATTTCATTGCTGAGTGATATTGCATTGTACGTAAGTACCACAACTTCTTTATCCATTTTTCACTTTCTGCGATATTGAACTTGTACCGTAAACGAGGTTCTTGTAAACAGGGCCGTCCCAAACTGTGGGGTGGCTGTGTCTTTTTGATTTTAATTTCCCTAAGCTATAGGACCATAAGTGGAAGTGCCCTAGGCTCCGCTGCTATGTTTTTTAGATGTTTCAGGAAGCACCATACACTTCTCCCGAGTGGCTGTTGGCAATTTACATCCCGCCCATCAGCATAACAAGCCTCCCAGTTCTCCATGGCCTGTCCTGCCTTTCTGGATTTTACACTTTTTTCAGATGGCCCTTTTGACTGGGGGGAATTGAGACTTCATTGTAGTGCAGATTTCCTTTGCAAGCTTGCTTGGTTGGCCAAAAAGGGCGTATGCGTTTTTTCCTGAATACATTCAGGAAAAAACGCATACGCCCTTTTTGGCCAAGTGCATCATTGTGGACGTTCTGCCTCTTTTCCTATGCTTTAAATGCAATTCCAGTCTACCTCCTGAAATCGGTTTCCTGCAATTCTGCCCTGCTTTCAAGTCCTCTTGGCAGCCTTCCTTCAGTATATTTTTGGACGATAGCTGTCATTTATAACTCTGCAGGTTGTGAATTTCAGTGCCCCTGAGCTTCTTTCTTCAACTCTCTTTCTTGTGAGCTGGCTGCAACACTGCAGTATTGCTTCAGGCCCTAATCTGGTTCCGGCACGGCACGCTGAGCCTTTGGTTAATTCCTCTTCCTGGTGGGAAATGAGAGTTAAATTTGCCCGTCCAGACACCTCCAGCTAGTCTCTCATTGGTTCTCCCTATTCCTGTTCATCTTCCGCAGAAATTGCAAACTGGGCCAAACAGGAGGTTAAAGGCACTGACTCTCCAAGTCGGGAGAGTGTTAGTAAAGCATCTGGAATGTTGCACCCGAGTACCAGGGAATGAGAACTGAGACATATTGGAACACGTCTCCTGATCACATGGTTGATCATACTCTGGGTTCCACATGCATGTTTTAGCTGAAGGAAGAATCCCTTAAACCTGGAGAGTTGAGACCCGTGGAATGGGTACCATGCAATATGACTTCAAAGGGTCTTCATTTGCTCACCGAACCTCTCCAATCCTATCACTGCTGCGTTTATGCCCCTGTACACACGCTTGATTTTCTTTCAGAGACATAGCAATCCATAGGTTTTAAGATACTTACTAATCAGGTACATTCTTAGGCGTTTAATATGGGGTGTTGAGTCCATTTCGTTAAGTAAGGAGTAGCTCTTGTCTATTCCATATTTGGCTTAAGGAATTTTATCTGTGCTCATTTCAATCTCTGGTTTTATGCAGCACCCCAACTCACCTTTCCCCTTAAGCAAGCATAAGTTGGTTTTCTAAATTTGAGACCCTGTTCTGTTTTGTAATCCAGTTCCTCTGTAGCCAAGTTTACATTCCGTGTATTAGTGATATCTTATGATGTTTCTTTTTCTGTGTGACTTATTTCAGGTAGAATCATGATACCTGAATCCACTCATTATGCTGCTACGGGCCTGATGACATAGATTTCTTTGCTGAGTGATATTGCATTGTACGTAAGTACCACAACTTCTTTATCCATTTTTCACTTTCTGCGATATTGAACTTGTACCGTAAACGAGGTTCTTGTAAACAGAGCCGTCCCAAACTTTGGGGTGGCTGTGTCTTTTTGATTTTAATTTCCCTAATCTATAGGTCCATAAGTGGAAGTGCCCTAGGCTCTGTTGCTTTGTTTTTTAGATGTTTCAGGAAACACCATACACTTCTCCCTAGTGGCTGTTGGCAATTTACATCCGGCCCATCAGCATAACAAGGCTCCCAGTTCTCCATGGCCTGTCCTGCCTTTCTGGATTTTACACTTTTTTCAGATGGCCCTTTTGACTGGGGGGAAGTGAGACTTCATTGTAGTGCAGATTTCCTTTGCAAGCTTGCTTGGTTGGCCCAAAAGTGCGTATGCGTTTTTTCCTGAATACATTCAGGAAAAAACGCATACGCCCTTTTTGGCCAAGTGCATCATTGTGGACGTTCTGCCTCTTTTCCTATGCTTTAAATGCAATTCCAATCTACCTCCTGAAATCGGTTTCCTGCAATTCTGCCCCGCTTTCAAGTCCTCTTGGCAGCCTTACTTCAGTATATTTTTGGACGATAGCTGTCATTTATAACTCTGCAGGTTTGTGAATTACAGTGCCCCTGAGCTCCTTTCTTCAACTCGCTTTCTTGTGAGCTGGCCGCAACCCCGCAGGATTGCTTCAGGCCCTAATCTTGTTCCGGCACGGCACGCTGAGCCTTTGGTTAATTCCTCTTCCTGGTGGGAAATGACAGTTAAATTTGTGCATCCAGACACCTCCAGCTAGTCTCTCATTGGTTCTCCCTATTCCTGTTCATCTTCCGCAGAAATTGCAAACTGGGCTAAACAGGAGGTTAAAGGCACTGACTCTCCAAGTCGGGAGTGTGTTAGTAAAGCGTCTGGAATGTTGCACCCGAGTACCAGGGGACGAGAACTGAGATATATTGGAACACGTCTCCCGATCACACGGTTGATCATACTCTGTGTTCCACATGCATGTTTTAGCTGAAGGCAGAATCCCTTAAACCTGGAGAGTTGAGACCTGTGGAATGGGTACCATGCAATATGACTTCAAAGGGTCTTCATTTGCTCACCGAACCTCTCCAATCCTATCACTGCTGCGTTTATGCCCCTGTACACATGCTTGATTTTCTTTCAGAGACATAGCAATCCATAGGTTTTAAGATACTTACTAGTCAGGTACATTCTTAGGCATTAAATATGGGGTGTTGAGTCCATTTCGTTGAGCAAGGAGTAGTTCTTGTCTATTCCATATTTGGCTTAAGGAACTTTATCTGTGCTCATTTCAATCTCTGGTTTTATGCAGCACCCCAACTCACCTTTCCCCTTAAGCAAGCATAAGTTGGTTTTCTAAATATGAGACCCTGTTCTGTTTTGTAATCCAGTTCCTGTGTAGCCAAGTTTACATTCCGTGTATTAGTGATATCTTATGATGTTTCTTTTTCTGTGTGACTTATTTCAGGTAGAATCATCATACCTGAATCCACTCATTATGCTGCTACGGTCCTGATGACATAGATTTCATTGCTGAGTGATATTGCATTGTACGTAAGTACCACAACATCTTTATCCATTTTTCACTTTCTGTGATATTGAACTTGTACCGTAAACGAGGTTCTTGTAAACAGAGCCGTCCCAAACTTTGGGGTG
Organism: Leucopleurus acutus; assembly: GCF_964270905.1. Taxonomy (NCBI): domain Eukaryota; kingdom Metazoa; phylum Chordata; class Mammalia; order Artiodactyla; family Delphinidae; genus Leucopleurus; species Leucopleurus acutus. The sequence goes on from NW_028138953.1 coordinate 18,546, forward strand.
GCTGTGTCTTTTTGATTTTAATTTCCCTAAGCTATAGGACCATAAGTGGAAGTGCCCTAGGCTCTGTTGCTTTGTTTTTTAGATGTTTCGGGAAAAACCATACACTTCTCCCTAGTGGCTGTTGGCAATTTACATCCCGCCCATCAGCATAACAAGGCTCCCAGTTCTCCATGGCCTGTCCTGCCTTTCTGGATTTTACACTTTTTTCAGATGGCCCTTTTGACTGGGGGGAAGTGAGACTTCATTGTAGTGCAGATTTCCTTTGCAAGCTTGCTTGGTTGGCCAAAAAGGGCGTATGCGTTTTTTCCTGAATATATTCAGGAAAAAACGCATACGCACTTTTTCGCCAAGTGCATCATTGTGGACGTTCTGCCTCTTTTCCTATGCTTTAAATGCAATTCCAGTCTACCTCCTGAAATCGGTTTCCTGCAATTCTGCCCCGCTTTCAAGTCCTCTTGGCAGCCTTACTTCAGTATATTTTTGGACGATAGCTGTCATTTATAACTCTGCAGGTTTGTGAATTACAGTGCCCCTGAGCTCCTTTCTTCAACTCGCTTTCTTGTGAGCTGGCCGCAACCCCGCAGGATTGCTTCAGGCCCTAATCTTGTTCCGGCACGGCACGCTGAGCCTTTGGTTAATTCCTCTTCCTGGTGGGAAATGACAGTTAAATTTGTGCATCCAGACACCTCCAGCTAGTCTCTCATTGGTTCTCCCTATTCCTGTTCATCTTCCGCAGAAATTGCAAACTGGGCTAAACAGGAGGTTAAAGGCACTGACTCTCCAAGTCGGGAGTGTGTTAGTAAAGCGTCTGGAATGTTGCACCCGAGTACCAGGGGACGAGAACTGAGATATATTGGAACACGTCTCCCGATCACACGGTTGATCATACTCTGTGTTCCACATGCATGTTTTAGCTGAAGGCAGAATCCCTTAAACCTGGAGAGTTGAGACCTGTGGAATGGGTACCATGCAATATGACTTCAAAGGGTCTTCATTTGCTCACCGAACCTCTCCAATCCTATCACTGCTGCGTTTATGCCCCTGTACACATGCTTGATTTTCTTTCAGAGACATAGCAATCCATAGGTTTTAAGATACTTACTAGTCAGGTACATTCTTAGGCATTAAATATGGGGTGTTGAGTCCATTTCGTTGAGCAAGGAGTAGTTCTTGTCTATTCCATATTTGGCTTAAGGAACTTTATCTGTGCTCATTTCAATCTCTGGTTTTATGCAGCACCCCAACTCAGCTTTCCCCTTAAGCAAGCATAAGTTGGTTTTCTAAATTTGAGACCCTGTTCTCTTTTGTAATCCAGTTGCTCTGTAGCCTAGTTTATATTCCGTGCATTAGTGATATCTTATGATGTTTCTTTTTCTGTGTGACTTATTTCAGTTAGAATCATCATACCTGAATCCACTCATATTGCTGCTACGGGCCTGATGACATAGATTTCATTGCTGAGTGATATTGCATTGTACGTAAGTACCACAACTTCTTTATCCATTTTTCACTTTCTGCGATATTGAACTTGTACCGTAAACGAGGTTCTTGTAAACAGGGCCGTCCCAAACTGTGGGGTGGCTGTGTCTTTTTGATTTTAATTTCCCTAAGCTATAGGACCATAAGTGGAAGTGCCCTAGGCTCCGCTGCTATGTTTTTTAGATGTTTCAGGAAGCACCATACACTTCTCCCGAGTGGCTGTTGGCAATTTACATCCCGCCCATCAGCATAACAAGCCTCCCAGTTCTCCATGGCCTGTCCTGACTTTCTGGATTTTACACTTTTTTCAGATGGCCCTTTTGACTGGGGGGAATTGAGACTTCATTGTAGTGCAGATTTCCTTTGCAAGCTTGCTTGGTTGGCCAAAAAGGGCGTATGCGTTTTTTCCTGAATACATTCAGGAAAAAACGCATACGCCCTTTTTGGCCAAGTGCATCATTGTGGACGTTCTGCCTCTTTTCCTATGCTTTAAATGCAATTCCAGTCTACCTCCTGAAATCGGTTTCCTGCAATTCTGCCCTGCTTTCAAGTCCTCTTGGCAGCCTTCCTTCAGTATATTTTTGGACGATAGCTGTCATTTATAACTCTGCAGGTTGTGAATTTCAGTGCCCCTGAGCTTCTTTCTTCAACTCTCTTTCTTGTGAGCTGGCTGCAACACTGCAGTATTGCTTCAGGCCCTAATCTGGTTCCGGCACGGCACGCTGAGCCTTTGGTTAATTCCTCTTCCTGGTGGGAAATGAGAGTTAAATTTGCCCGTCCAGACACCTCCAGCTAGTCTCTCATTGGTTCTCCCTATTCCTGTTCATCTTCCGCAGAAATTGCAAACTGGGCCAAACAGGAGGTTAAAGGCACTGACTCTCCAAGTCGGGAGAGTGTTAGTAAAGCATCTGGAATGTTGCACCCGAGTACCAGGGAACGAGAACTGAGACATATTGGAACACGTCTCCTGATCACATGGTTGATCATACTCTGGGTTCCACATGCATGTTTTAGCTGAAGGAAGAATCCCTTAAACCTGGAGAGTTGAGACCCGTGGAATGGGTACCATGCAATATGACTTCAAAGGGTCTTCATTTGCTCACCGAACCTCTCCAATCCTATCACTGCTGCGTTTATGCCCCTGTACACACGCTTGATTTTCTTTCAGAGACATAGCAATCCATAGGTTTTAAGATACTTACTAATCAGGTACATTCTTAGGCGTTTAATATGGGGTGTTGAGTCCATTTCGTTAAGTAAGGAGTAGCTCTTGTCTATTCCATATTTGGCTTAAGGAATTTTATCTGTGCTCATTTCAAACTCTGGTTTTATGCAGCACCCCAACTCACCTTTCCCCTTAAGCAAGCATAAGTTGGTTTTCTAAATTTGAGACCCTGTTCTGTTTTGTAATCCAGTTCCTCTGTAGCCAAGTTTACATTCCGTGTATTAGTGATATCTTATGATGTTTCTTTTTCTGTGTGACTTATTTCAGGTAGAATCATGATACCTGAATCCACTCATTATGCTGCTACGGGCCTGATGACATAGATTTCTTTGCTGAGTGATATTGCATTGTACGTAAGTACCACAACTTCTTTATCCATTTTTCACTTTCTGCGATATTGAACTTGTACCGTAAACGAGGTTCTTGTAAACAGAGCCGTCCCAAACTTTGGGGTGGCTGTGTCTTTTTGATTTTAATTTCCCTAATCTATAGGTCCATAAGTGGAAGTGCCCTAGGCTCTGTTGCTTTGTTTTTTAGATGTTTCAGGAAACACCATACACTTCTCCCTAGTGGCTGTTGGCAATTTACATCCGGCCCATCAGCATAACAAGGCTCCCAGTTCTCCATGGCCTGTCCTGCCTTTCTGGATTTTACACTTTTTTCAGATGGCCCTTTTGACTGGGGGGAAGTGAGACTTCATTGTAGTGCAGATTTCCTTTGCAAGCTTGCTTGGTTGGCCCAAAAGTGCGTATGCGTTTTTTCCTGAATACATTCAGGAAAAAACGCATACGCCCTTTTTGGCCAAGTGCATCATTGTGGACGTTCTGCCTCTTTTCCTATGCTTTAAATGCAATTCCAATCTACCTCCTGAAATCGGTTTCCTGCAATTCTGCCCCGCTTTCAAGTCCTCTTGGCAGCCTTACTTCAGTATATTTTTGGACGATAGCTGTCATTTATAACTCTGCAGGTTTGTGAATTACAGTGCCCCTGAGCTCCTTTCTTCAACTCGCTTTCTTGTGAGCTGGCCGCAACCCCGCAGGATTGCTTCAGGCCCTAATCTTGTTCCGGCACGGCACGCTGAGCCTTTGGTTAATTCCTCTTCCTGGTGGGAAATGACAGTTAAATTTGTGCATCCAGACACCTCCAGCTAGTCTCTCATTGGTTCTCCCTATTCCTGTTCATCTTCCGCAGAAATTGCAAACTGGGCTAAACAGGAGGTTAAAGGCACTGACTCTCCAAGTCGGGAGTGTGTTAGTAAAGCGTCTGGAATGTTGCACCCGAGTACCAGGGGACGAGAACTGAGATATATTGGAACACGTCTCCCGATCACACGGTTGATCATACTCTGTGTTCCACATGCATGTTTTAGCTGAAGGCAGAATCCCTTAAACCTGGAGAGTTGAGACCTGTGGAATGGGTACCATGCAATATGACTTCAAAGGGTCTTCATTTGCTCACCGAACCTCTCCAATCCTATCACTGCTGCGTTTATGCCCCTGTACACATGCTTGATTTTCTTTCAGAGACATAGCAATCCATAGGTTTTAAGATACTTACTAGTCAGGTACATTCTTAGGCATTAAATATGGGGTGTTGAGTCCATTTCGTTGACCAAGGAGTAGTTCTTGTCTATTCCATATTTGGCTTAAGGAACTTTATCTGTGCTCATTTCAATCTCTGGTTTTATGCAGCACCCCAACTCACCTTTCCCCTTAAGCAAGCATAAGTTGGTTTTCTAAATATGAGACCCTGTTCTGTTTTGTAATCCATTTCCTGTGTAGCCAAGTTTACATTCCGTGTATTAGTGATATCTTATGATGTTTCTTTTTCTGTGTGACTTATTTCAGGTAGAATCATCATACCTGAATCCACTCATTATGCTGCTACGGTCCTGATGACATAGATTTCATTGCTGAGTGATATTGCATTGTACGTAAGTACCACAACATCTTTATCCATTTTTCACTTTCTGTGATATTGAACTTGTACCGTAAACGAGGTTCTTGTAAACAGAGCCGTCCCAAACTTTGGGGTGGCTGTGTCTTTTTGATTTTAATTTCCCTAAGCTATAGGACCATAAGTGGAAGTGCCCTAGGCTCTGTTGCTTTGTTTTTTAGATGTTTCGGGAAAAACCATACACTTCTCCCTAGTGGCTGTTGGCAATTTACATCCCGCCCATCAGCATAACAAGGCTCCCAGTTCTCCATGGCCTGTCCTGCCTTTCTGGATTTTACACTTTTTTCAGATGGCCCTTTTGACTGGGGGGAAGTGAGACTTCATTGTAGTGCAGATTTCCTTTGCAAGCTTGCTTGGTTGGCCAAAAAGGGCGTATGCGTTTTTTCCTGAATATATTCAGGAAAAAACGCATACGCACTTTTTCGCCAAGTGCATCATTGTGGACGTTCTGCCTCTTTTCCTATGCTTTAAATGCAATTCCAGTCTACCTCCTGAAATCGGTTTCCTGCAATTCTGCCCCGCTTTCAAGTCCTCTTGGCAGCCTTACTTCAGTATATTTTTGGACGATAGCTGTCATTTATAACTCTGCAGGTTTGTGAATTACAGTGCCCCTGAGCTCCTTTCTTCAACTCGCTTTCTTGTGAGCTGGCCGCAACCCCGCAGGATTGCTTCAGGCCCTAATCTTGTTCCGGCACGGCACGCTGAGCCTTTGGTTAATTCCTCTTCCTGGTGGGAAATGACAGTTAAATTTGTGCATCCAGACACCTCCAGCTAGTCTCTCATTGGTTCTCCCTATTCCTGTTCATCTTCCGCAGAAATTGCAAACTGGGCTAAACAGGAGGTTAAAGGCACTGACTCTCCAAGTCGGGAGTGTGTTAGTAAAGCGTCTGGAATGTTGCACCCGAGTACCAGGGGACGAGAACTGAGATATATTGGAACACGTCTCCCGATCACACGGTTGATCATACTCTGTGTTCCACATGCATGTTTTAGCTGAAGGCAGAATCCCTTAAACCTGGAGAGTTGAGACCTGTGGAATGGGTACCATGCAATATGACTTCAAAGGGTCTTCATTTGCTCACCGAACCTCTCCAATCCTATCACTGCTGCGTTTATGCCCCTGTACACATGCTTGATTTTCTTTCAGAGACATAGCAATCCATAGGTTTTAAGATACTTACTAGTCAGGTACATTCTTAGGCATTAAATATGGGGTGTTGAGTCCATTTCGTTGAGCAAGGAGTAGTTCTTGTCTATTCCATATTTGGCTTAAGGAACTTTATCTGTGCTCATTTCAATCTCTGGTTTTATGCAGCACCCCAACTCAGCTTTCCCCTTAAGCAAGCATAAGTTGGTTTTCTAAATTTGAGACCCTGTTCTCTTTTGTAATCCAGTTGCTCTGTAGCCTAGTTTATATTCCGTGCATTAGTGATATCTTATGATGTTTCTTTTTCTGTGTGACTTATTTCAGTTAGAATCATCATACCTGAATCCACTCATATTGCTGCTACGGGCCTGATGACATAGATTTCATTGCTGAGTGATATTGCATTGTACGTAAGTACCACAACTTCTTTATCCATTTTTCACTTTCTGCGATATTGAACTTGTACCGTAAACGAGGTTCTTGTAAACAGGGCCGTCCCAAACTGTGGGGTGGCTGTGTCTTTTTGATTTTAATTTCCCTAAGCTATAGGACCATAAGTGGAAGTGCCCTAGGCTCCGCTGCTATGTTTTTTAGATGTTTCAGGAAGCACCATACACTTCTCCCGAGTGGCTGTTGGCAATTTACATCCCGCCCATCAGCATAACAAGCCTCCCAGTTCTCCATGGCCTGTCCTGACTTTCTGGATTTTACACTTTTTTCAGATGGCCCTTTTGACTGGGGGGAATTGAGACTTCATTGTAGTGCAGATTTCCTTTGCAAGCTTGCTTGGTTGGCCAAAAAGGGCGTATGCGTTTTTTCCTGAATACATTCAGGAAAAAACGCATACGCCCTTTTTGGCCAAGTGCATCATTGTGGACGTTCTGCCTCTTTTCCTATGCTTTAAATGCAATTCCAGTCTACCTCCTGAAATCGGTTTCCTGCAATTCTGCCCTGCTTTCAAGTCCTCTTGGCAGCCTTCCTTCAGTATATTTTTGGACGATAGCTGTCATTTATAACTCTGCAGGTTGTGAATTTCAGTGCCCCTGAGCTTCTTTCTTCAACTCTCTTTCTTGTGAGCTGGCTGCAACACTGCAGTATTGCTTCAGGCCCTAATCTGGTTCCGGCACGGCACGCTGAGCCTTTGGTTAATTCCTCTTCCTGGTGGGAAATGAGAGTTAAATTTGCCCGTCCAGACACCTCCAGCTAGTCTCTCATTGGTTCTCCCTATTCCTGTTCATCTTCCGCAGAAATTGCAAACTGGGCCAAACAGGAGGTTAAAGGCACTGACTCTCCAAGTCGGGAGAGTGTTAGTAAAGCATCTGGAATGTTGCACCCGAGTACCAGGGAACGAGAACTGAGACATATTGGAACACGTCTCCTGATCACATGGTTGATCATACTCTGGGTTCCACATGCATGTTTTAGCTGAAGGAAGAATCCCTTAAACCTGGAGAGTTGAGACCCGTGGAATGGGTACCATGCAATATGACTTCAAAGGGTCTTCATTTGCTCACCGAACCTCTCCAATCCTATCACTGCTGCGTTTATGCCCCTGTACACACGCTTGATTTTCTTTCAGAGACATAGCAATCCATAGGTTTTAAGATACTTACTAATCAGGTACATTCTTAGGCGTTTAATATGGGGTGTTGAGTCCATTTCGTTAAGTAAGGAGTAGCTCTTGTCTATTCCATATTTGGCTTAAGGAATTTTATCTGTGCTCATTTCAAACTCTGGTTTTATGCAGCACCCCAACTCACCTTTCCCCTTAAGCAAGCATAAGTTGGTTTTCTAAATTTGAGACCCTGTTCTGTTTTGTAATCCAGTTCCTCTGTAGCCAAGTTTACATTCCGTGTATTAGTGATATCTTATGATGTTTCTTTTTCTGTGTGACTTATTTCAGGTAGAATCATGATACCTGAATCCACTCATTATGCTGCTACGGGCCTGATGACATAGATTTCTTTGCTGAGTGATATTGCATTGTACGTAAGTACCACAACTTCTTTATCCATTTTTCACTTTCTGCGATATTGAACTTGTACCGTAAACGAGGTTCTTGTAAACAGAGCCGTCCCAAACTTTGGGGTGGCTGTGTCTTTTTGATTTTAATTTCCCTAATCTATAGGTCCATAAGTGGAAGTGCCCTAGGCTCTGTTGCTTTGTTTTTTAGATGTTTCAGGAAACACCATACACTTCTCCCTAGTGGCTGTTGGCAATTTACATCCGGCCCATCAGCATAACAAGGCTCCCAGTTCTCCATGGCCTGTCCTGCCTTTCTGGATTTTACACTTTTTTCAGATGGCCCTTTTGACTGGGGGGAAGTGAGACTTCATTGTAGTGCAGATTTCCTTTGCAAGCTTGCTTGGTTGGCCCAAAAGTGCGTATGCGTTTTTTCCTGAATACATTCAGGAAAAAACGCATACGCCCTTTTTGGCCAAGTGCATCATTGTGGACGTTCTGCCTCTTTTCCTATGCTTTAAATGCAATTCCAATCTACCTCCTGAAATCGGTTTCCTGCAATTCTGCCCCGCTTTCAAGTCCTCTTGGCAGCCTTACTTCAGTATATTTTTGGACGATAGCTGTCATTTATAACTCTGCAGGTTTGTGAATTACAGTGCCCCTGAGCTCCTTTCTTCAACTCGCTTTCTTGTGAGCTGGCCGCAACCCCGCAGGATTGCTTCAGGCCCTAATCTTGTTCCGGCACGGCACGCTGAGCCTTTGGTTAATTCCTCTTCCTGGTGGGAAATGACAGTTAAATTTGTGCATCCAGACACCTCCAGCTAGTCTCTCATTGGTTCTCCCTATTCCTGTTCATCTTCCGCAGAAATTGCAAACTGGGCTAAACAGGAGGTTAAAGGCACTGACTCTCCAAGTCGGGAGTGTGTTAGTAAAGCGTCTGGAATGTTGCACCCGAGTACCAGGGGACGAGAACTGAGATATATTGGAACACGTCTCCCGATCACACGGTTGATCATACTCTGTGTTCCACATGCATGTTTTAGCTGAAGGCAGAATCCCTTAAACCTGGAGAGTTGAGACCTGTGGAATGGGTACCATGCAATATGACTTCAAAGGGTCTTCATTTGCTCACCGAACCTCTCCAATCCTATCACTGCTGCGTTTATGCCCCTGTACACATGCTTGATTTTCTTTCAGAGACATAGCAATCCATAGGTTTTAAGATACTTACTAGTCAGGTACATTCTTAGGCATTAAATATGGGGTGTTGAGTCCATTTCGTTGACCAAGGAGTAGTTCTTGTCTATTCCATATTTGGCTTAAGGAACTTTATCTGTGCTCATTTCAATCTCTGGTTTTATGCAGCACCCCAACTCACCTTTCCCCTTAAGCAAGCATAAGTTGGTTTTCTAAATATGAGACCCTGTTCTGTTTTGTAATCCATTTCCTGTGTAGCCAAGTTTACATTCCGTGTATTAGTGATATCTTATGATGTTTCTTTTTCTGTGTGACTTATTTCAGGTAGAATCATCATACCTGAATCCACTCATTATGCTGCTACGGTCCTGATGACATAGATTTCATTGCTGAGTGATATTGCATTGTACGTAAGTACCACAACATCTTTATCCATTTTTCACTTTCTGTGATATTGAACTTGTACCGTAAACGAGGTTCTTGTAAACAGAGCCGTCCCAAACTTTGGGGTGGCTGTGTCTTTTTGATTTTAATTTCCCTAAGCTATAGGACCATAAGTGGAAGTGCCCTAGGCTCTGTTGCTTTGTTTTTTAGATGTTTCGGGAAAAACCATACACTTCTCCCTAGTGGCTGTTGGCAATTTACATCCCGCCCATCAGCATAACAAGGCTCCCAGTTCTCCATGGCCTGTCCTGCCTTTCTGGATTTTACACTTTTTTCAGATGGCCCTTTTGACTGGGGGGAAGTGAGACTTCATTGTAGTGCAGATTTCCTTTGCAAGCTTGCTTGGTTGGCCAAAAAGGGCGTATGCGTTTTTTCCTGAATATATTCAGGAAAAAACGCATACGCACTTTTTCGCCAAGTGCATCATTGTGGACGTTCTGCCTCTTTTCCTATGCTTTAAATGCAATTCCAGTCTACCTCCTGAAATCGGTTTCCTGCAATTCTGCCCCGCTTTCAAGTCCTCTTGGCAGCCTTACTTCAGTATATTTTTGGACGATAGCTGTCATTTATAACTCTGCAGGTTTGTGAATTACAGTGCCCCTGAGCTCCTTTCTTCAACTCGCTTTCTTGTGAGCTGGCCGCAACCCCGCAGGATTGCTTCAGGCCCTAATCTTGTTCCGGCACGGCACGCTGAGCCTTTGGTTAATTCCTCTTCCTGGTGGGAAATGACAGTTAAATTTGTGCATCCAGACACCTCCAGCTAGTCTCTCATTGGTTCTCCCTATTCCTGTTCATCTTCCGCAGAAATTGCAAACTGGGCTAAACAGGAGGTTAAAGGCACTGACTCTCCAAGTCGGGAGTGTGTTAGTAAAGCGTCTGGAATGTTGCACCCGAGTACCAGGGGACGAGAACTGAGATATATTGGAACACGTCTCCCGATCACACGGTTGATCATACTCTGTGTTCCACATGCATGTTTTAGCTGAAGGCAGAATCCCTTAAACCTGGAGAGTTGAGACCTGTGGAATGGGTACCATGCAATATGACTTCAAAGGGTCTTCATTTGCTCACCGAACCTCTCCAATCCTATCACTGCTGCGTTTATGCCCCTGTACACATGCTTGATTTTCTTTCAGAGACATAGCAATCCATAGGTTTTAAGATACTTACTAGTCAGGTACATTCTTAGGCATTAAATATGGGGTGTTGAGTCCATTTCGTTGAGCAAGGAGTAGTTCTTGTCTATTCCATATTTGGCTTAAGGAACTTTATCTGTGCTCATTTCAATCTCTGGTTTTATGCAGCACCCCAACTCACCTTTCCCCTTAAGCAAGCATAAGTTGGTTTTCTAAATATGAGACCCTGTTCTGTTTTGTAATCCAGTTCCTGTGTAGCCAAGTTTACATTCCGTGTATTAGTGATATCTTATGATGTTTCTTTTTCTGTGTGACTTATTTCAGGTAGAATCATCATACCTGAATCCACTCATTATGCTGCTACGGGCCTGATGACATAGATTTCATTGCTGAGTGATATTGCATTGTACGTAAGTACCACAACTTCTTTATCCATTTTTCACTTTCTGTGATATTGAACTTGTACCGTAAACGAGGTTCTTGTAAACAGAGCCGTCCCAAACTTTGGGGTGGCTGTGTCTTTTTGATTTTAATTTCCCTAAGCTATAGGACCATAAGTGGAAGTGCCCTAGGCTCTGTTGCTTTGTTTTTTAGATGTTTCGGGAAAAACCATACACTTCTCCCTAGTGGCTGTTGGCAATTTACATCCCGCCCATCAGCATAACAAGGCTCCCAGTTCTCCATGGCCTGTCCTGCCTTTCTGGATTTTACACTTTTTTCAGAAGACCCTTTTGACCGGGGGGAAGTGAGACTTCAATGTAGTGCAGATTTCCTTTGCAAGCTTGCTTGGTTGGCCAAAAAGTGCGTATGCGTTTTCTCCTGAATATATTCAGGAAAAAACGCATACGCCCTTTTTGGCCAAGTGCATCATTGTGGACGTTCTGCCTCTTTTCCTATGCTTTAAATGCAATTCCTGTCTACCTCCTGAAATCGGTTTCCTGCAATTCTGCCCCGCTTTCAAGTCCTCTTGGCAGCCTTACTTCAGTATATTTTTGGACGATAACTGTCATTTATAACTCTGCAGGTTTGTGAATTACAGTGCCCCTGAGCTCCTTTCTTCAACTCGCTTTCTTGTGAGCTGGCTGCAACATCGCACGATTGCTTCAGGCCCTAATTGCGTTCCGGCACGGCACGCTGAGCCTTTGGTTAATTCCTCTTCCTGGTGGGAAATGGGAGTTAAATTTGCCCGTCCAGACACCTCCAGCTAGTCTCTCATTGGTTCTCCTATTCCTGTTCATCTTCCGCAGAAATTGCAAACTGGGCCAACAGGAGGTTAAAGGCACTGACTCTCCAAGTTGGGAGAGTGTTAGTAAAGCGTCTGGAATGTTGCACCCGAGTACCAGGGGACGGGAACTGAGACATATTGGAACACGTCTCCCGATCACACGGTTGATCATACTCTGGGTTCCACATGCATGTTTTCGCCGAAGGCAGAATCCCTTACACCTGGAGAGTTGAGACCTGTGGAATGGGTACCCTGCAATATGACTTCAAAGGGTCTTCATTTGCTCACCGAACCTCTCCAATCCTATCACTGCTGCGTTTATGCCCCTGTACACATGCTTGATTTTCTTTCAGAGACATAGCAATCCATAGGTTTTAAGATACTTACTAGTCAGGTACATTCTTAGGCATTAAATATGGGGTGTTGAGTCCATTTCGTTGAGCAAGGAGTAGTTCTTGTCTATTCCATATTTGGCTTAAGAAACTTTATCTGTGCTCATTTCAATCTCTGGTTTTATGCAGCACCCCAACTCACCTTTCTCCTTAAGCAAGCAAAAGTTGGTTTTCTAAATTTGAGACCCTGTTCTGTCTTGTAATCCAGTTTCTGTGTAGCCAAGTTTACATTCCGTGTATTAGTGATATGTTATGATGTTTCTTTTTCTGTGTGACTTATTTCAGGTAGAATCATCATACCTGAATCCACTCTATGCTGCTACGGGCCTGATGACATAGATTTCATTGCTGAGTGATATTACATTGTACGTAAGTACCACAACTTCTTTATCCATTTTTCAGTTTCTGCGATATTGAACTTGTACCATAAACGGGGTTCTTGTAAACAGAGCCGTCCCAAACTTTGGGGTGGCTCTGTCTTTTTGATTTTAATTTCCCTAAGCTATAGGACCATAAGTGGAAGTGCCCTAGTCTCCGTTGCTTTGTTTTTTAGATGTTTCAGGAAACACCATACACTTCTCCCAAGTGGCTGTTGGCAATTTACATCCCGGCAATCAGCATAACAAGGCTCCCAGTTCTCCATGGCCTGTCCTGCCTTTCTGGATTTTACACATTATTCAGATGGCCCTTTTGACCGGGGGGAAGTGAGACTTCATTGTAGTGCAGATTTCCTTTGCAAGCTTGCTTGGTTGGCCAAAAAGGGCGTATGCGTTTTCTCCTGAATATATTCAGGAAAAAACGCATACGCCCTTTTTGGCCAAGTGCATCATTGTGGACGTTCTGCCTCTTTTCCTATGCTTTAAATGCAATTCCAGTCTACCTCCTGAAATCGGTTTCCTGCAATTCTGCCCGGCTTTCAAGTCCTCTTGGCAGCCTTACTTCAGTATATTTTTGGACGATAGCTGTCATTTATAACTCTGCAGGTTTGTGAATTACAGTGCCCCTGAGCTCCTTTCTTCAACTCGCTTTCTTGTGAGCTGGCCGCAACCCCGCAGTATTGCTTCAGGCCCTAATCTTGTTCCGGCACGGCACGCTGAGCCTTTGGTTAATTCCTCTTCCTGGTGGGAAATGACAGTTAAATTTGTGCATCCAGACACCTCCAGCTAGTCTCTCATTGGTTCTCCCTATTCCTGTTCATCTTCCGCAGAAATTGCAAACTGGGCTAAACAGGATGTTAAAGGCACTGACTCTCCAAGTCGGGAGAGTGTTAGCAAAGCGTCTGGAATGTTGCACCCGAGTACCAGGGCTCGAGAACTGAGATATATTGGAACACGTCTCCCGATCACACGGTTGATCATACTCTGTGTTCCACATGCATGTTTTAGCTGAAGGCAGAATCCCTTAAACCTGGAGAGTTGAGACCTGTGGAATGGGTACCATGCAATATGACTTCAAAGGGTCTTCATTTGCTCACCGAACCTCTCCAATCCTATCACTGCTGCGTTTATGCCCCTGTACACATGCTTGATTATCTTTCAGAGACATAGCAATCCATAGGTTTTAAGATACTTACTAGTCAGGTACATTCTTAGGCATTAAATATGGGGTGTTGAGTCCATTTCGTTGAGCAAGGAGTAGTTCTTGTCTATTCCATATTTGGCTTAAGGAACTTTATCTGTGCTCATTTCAATCTCTGGTTTTATGCAGCACCCCAACTCACCTTTCCCCTTAAGCAAGCATAAGTTGGTTTTCTAAATATGAGACCCTGTTCTGTTTTGTAATCCAGTTCCTGTGTAGCCAAGTTTACATTCCGTGTATTAGTGATATCTTATGATGTTTCTTTTTCTGTGTGACTTATTTCAGGTAGAATCATCATACCTGAATCCACTCATTATGCTGCTACGGGCCTGATGACATAGATTTCATTGCTGAGTGATATTGCATTGTACGTAAGTACCACAACTTCTTTATCCATTTTTCAGTTTCTGTGATATTGAACTTGTACCGTAAACGAGGTTCTTGTAAACAGAGCCGTCCCAAACTTTGGGGTGGCTGTGTCTTTTTGATTTTAATTTCCCTAAGCTATAGGACCATAAGTGGAAGTGCCCTAGGCTCTGTTGCTTTGTTTTTTAGATGTTTCGGGAAAAACCATACACTTCTCCCTAGTGGCTGTTGGCAATTTACATCCCGCCCATCAGCATAACAAGGCTCCCAGTTCTCCATGGCCTGTCCTGCCTTTCTGGATTTTACACTTTTTTCAGATGGCCCTTTTGACTGGGGGGAAGTGAGACTTCATTGTAGTGCAGATTTCCTTTGCAAGCTTGCTTGGTTGGCCAAAAAGGGCGTATGCGTTTTTTCCTGAATATATTCAGGAAAAAACACATACGCACTTTTTCGCCAAGTGCATCATTGTGGACGTTCTGCCTCTTTTCCTATGCTTTAAATGCAATTCCAGTCTACCTCCTGAAATCGGTTTCCTGCAATTCTGCCCCGCTTTCAAGTCCTCTTGGCAGCCTTACTTCAGTATATTTTTGGACGATAGCTGTCATTTATAACTCTGCAGGTTTGTGAATTACAGTGCCCCTGAGCTCCTTTCTTCAACTCGCTTTCTTGTGAGCTGGCCGCAACACCGCATTATTGCTTCAGGCCCTAATCTGGTTCCGGCACGGCACGCTGAGCCTTTGGTTAATTCCTCTTCCTGGTGGGAAATGACAGTTAAATTTACTCGTCCAGACACCTCCAGCTAGTCTCTCATTGGTTCTCCTATTCCTGTTCATCTTCCGCAGAAATTGCAAACTGGGCGAAACAGGAGGTTAAAGGCACTGACTCTCCAAGTCGGGAGAGTGTTAGTAAAGCGTCTGGAATGTTGCACCCAAGTACCAGGGGACGAGAACTGAGACATATTGGAACACGTCTCCCGATCACACGGTTGATCATACTCTGGGTTCCACATGCATGTTTTAGCTGAAGGCAGAATCCTTTAAACCTGGAGAGTTGAGACCTATGGAATGGGTACCATGCAATATGACTTCAAAGGGTCTTCATTTGCTCACCGAACTTCTCCAATCCTATCACTGCTGCGTTTATGCCCCTGTACACACGCTTGATTCTCTTTCGGAGACATAGCAATCCATAGGTTTTAAGATACTTACTAGTCAGGTACATTCTTAGGCATTTAATATGGTGTGTTGAGTCCATTTCGTTGAGCAAGGAGTAGCTCTTGTCTATTCCATATTTGGCTTAAGGAACTTTATCTGTGCTCATTTCAATCTCTGGTTTGATGCAGCACCCCAACTCAAATTTCCCCTTAAGCAAGCATAAGTTGGTTTTCTAAATTTGAGACCCTGTTTTGTTTTGTAATCAGTTCCTGTGTAGCCAAGTTTACATTCCGTGTATTAGTGATATCTTATGATGTTTCTTTTTCTGTGTGAGTTATTTGAGTTAGAATCATCATACCTGAATCCACCCATTATGCTGCTACAGGCCTGATGACATAGATTTCATTGCTGAGTGATATTGCATTGTACGTAAGTACCACAATTTTTATTCATTTTTCAGTTTCTGCGATATTGAACTTGTACCATAAACGGGGTTCTTGTAAACAGAGCCATCCCAAACTTTGCGGTGGCTCTGTCTTTTTGATTTTAATTTCCCTAAGCTATAGGACCATAAGTGGAAGTGCCCTAGGCTCCGTTGCTTTGTTTTTTAGATGTTTCACAAAACACCAAACACTTCTCCCTAGTGGCTGTTGGCAATTTACATCCCGCCCATCAGCATAACAAGGCTCCCAGTTCTCCATGGCCTGTCCTGCCTTTCTGGATTTTACACTTTTTTCAGAAGACCCTTTTGACCGGGGGGAAGTGAGACTTCAATGTAGTGCAGATTTCCTTTGCAAGCTTGCTTGGTTGGCCAAAAAGGGCGTATGCGTTTTCTCCTGAATATATTCAGGAAAAAACGCATACGCCCTTTTTGGCCAAGTGCATCATTGTGGACGTTCTGCCTCTTTTCCTATGCTTTAAATGCAATTCCTGTCTACCTCCTGAAATCGGTTTCCTGCAATTCTGCCCCGCTTTCAAGTCCTCTTGGCAGCCTTACTTCAGTATATTTTTGGACGATAGCTGTCATTTATAACTCTGCAGGTTTGTGAATTACAGTGCCCCTGAGCTCCTTTCTTCAACTCGCTTTCTTGTGAGCTGGCTGCAACATCGCACGATTGCTTCAGGCCCTAATTGCGTTCCGGCACGGCACGCTGAGCCTTTGGTTAATTCCTCTTCCTGGTGGGAAATGGGAGTTAAATTTGCCCGTCCAGACACCTCCAGCTAGTCTCTCATTGGTTCTCCTATTCCTGTTCATCTTCCGCAGAAATTGCAAACTGGGCCAACAGGAGGTTAAAGGCACTGACTCTCCAAGTTGGGAGAGTGTTAGTAAAGCGTCTGGAATGTTGCACCCGAGTACCAGGGGACGAGAACTGAGACATATTGGAACACGTCTCCCGATCACACGGTTGATCATACTCTGGGTTCCACATGCATGTTTTCGCCGAAGGCAGAATCCCTTACACCTGGAGAGTTGAGACCTGTGGAATGGGTACCCTACAATATGACTTCAAAGGGTCTTCATTTGCTCACCGAACCTCTCCAATCCTATCACTGCTGCGTTTATGCCCCTGTACACATGCTTGATTTTCTTTCAGAGACATAGCAATCCATAGGTTTTAAGATACTTACTAGTCAGGTACATTCTTAGGCATTAAATATGGGGTGTTGAGTCCATTTCGTTGAGCAAGGAGTAGTTCTTGTCTATTCCATATTTGGCTTAAGGAACTTTATCTGTGCTCATTTCAATCTCTGGTTTTATGCAGCACCCCAACTCACCTTTCTCCTTAAGCAAGCAAAAGTTGGTTTTCTAAATTTGAGACCCTGTTCTGTCTTGTAATCCAGTTTCTGTGTAGCCAAGTTTACATTCCGTGTATTAGTGATATGTTATGATGTTTCTTTTTCTGTGTGACTTATTTCAGGTAGAATCATCATACCTGAATCCACTCTATGCTGCTACGGGCCTGATGACATAGATTTCATTGCTGAGTGATATTACATTGTACGTAAGTACCACAACTTCTTTATCCATTTTTCAGTTTCTGCGATATTGAACTTGTACCATAAACGGGGTTCTTGTAAACAGAGCCGTCCCAAACTTTGGGGTGGCTCTGTCTTTTTGATTTTAATTTCCCTAAGCTATAGGACCATAAGTGGAAGTGCCCTAGTCTCCGTTGCTTTGTTTTTTAGATGTTTCAGGAAACACCATACACTTCTCCCAAGTGGCTGTTGGCAATTTACATCCCGGCAATCAGCATAACAAGGCTCCCAGTTCTCCATGGCCTGTCCTGCCTTTCTGGATTTTACACATTATTCAGATGGCCCTTTTGACCGGGGGGAAGTGAGACTTCATTGTAGTGCAGATTTCCTTTGCAAGCTTGCTTGGTTGGCCAAAAAGGGCGTATGCGTTTTCTCCTGAATATATTCAGGAAAAAACGCATACGCCCTTTTTGGCCAAGTGCATCATTGTGGACGTTCTGCCTCTTTTCCTATGCTTTAAATGCAATTCCAGTCTACCTCCAGAAATCGGTTTCCTGCAATTCTGCCCCGCTTTCAAGTCCTCTTGGCAGCCTTACTTCAGTATATTTTTGGACGATAGCTGTCATTTATAACTCTGCAGGTTTGTGAATTACAGTGCCCCTGAGCTCCTTTCTTCAACTCGCTTTCTTGTGAGCTGGCTGCAACATCGCACGATTGCTTCAGGCCCTAATTGCGTTCCGGCACGGCACGCTGAGCCTTTGGTTAATTCCTCTTCCTGGTGGGAAATGGGAGTTAAATTTGCCCGTCCAGACACCTCCAGCTAGTCTCTCATTGGTTCTCCTATTCCTGTTCATCTTCCGCAGAAATTGCAAACTGGGCCAACAGGAGGTTAAAGGCACTGACTCTCCAAGTTGGGAGAGTGTTAGTAAAGCGTCTGGAATGTTGCACCCGAGTACCAGGGGACGAGAACTGAGACATATTGGAACACGTCTCCCGATCACACGGTTGATCATACTCTGGGTTCCACATGCATGTTTTAGCTGAAGGCAGAATCCCTTAAACTTGGAGAGTTGAGACCCGTGGAATGGGTCCCATGCAATAAGACTTCAAAGGGTCTTCATTTGCTCACCGAACCTCTCCAATCCTATCACTGCTGCGTTTATGCCCCTGTACACACGCTTGATTTTCTTTCAGAGACATAGCAATCCATAGGTTTTAAGATACTTACTAGTCAGGTACATTCTTAGGCGTTTACTATGGGGTGTTGAGTCCATTTCGTTGAGCAAGGAGTAGTTCTTGTCTATTCCATATTTGACTTAAGGAACTTTATCTGTGCTCATTTCAATCTCTGGTTTTATGCAGCACCCCAACTCACCTTTCCCCTTAAGCAAGCATAAGTTGGTTTTCTAAATTTGAGACCCTGTTCTGTTTTGTAATCCAGTTCCTGTGTAGCCAAGTTTACATTCCGTGTATTAGTGGTATCTTATGATGTTTCTTTTTATGTGTGACTTATTTCAGTTAGAATCATCATACCTGAATCCACTCATTATGCTGCTACGGGCCTGATGACATAGATTTCATTGCTGAGTGATATTGCATTGTACGTAAGTGCCACAACTTCTTTATCCATTTTTCACTTTCTGCGATATTGAACTTGTACCGTAAATGAGGTTCTTGTAAACAGAGCCGTCCCAAACTTTCGGGTGGCTGTGTCTTTTTGATTTTAATTTCCCTAAGCTATAGGACCATAAGTGGAAGTGCCCTAGGCTCTGTTGCTTTGTTTTTTAGATGTTTCAGGAAACACCATACACTTCTCCCAAGTGGCTGTTGGCAATTTACATCCCGCCCATCAGCATAACAAGGCTCCCAGTTCTCCATGGCCTGTCCTGCCTTTCTGGATTTTACACTTTTTTCAGATGGCCCTTTTGACCGGGGGGAAGTGAGACTTCATTGTAGTGCAGATTTCCTTTGCAAGCTTGCTTGGTTGGCCAAAAAGGGCGTATGCGTTTTCTCCTGAATATATTCAGGAAAAAACGCATACGCCCTTTTTGGCCAAGTGCATCATTGTGGACGTTCTGCCTCTTTTCCTATGCTTTAAATGCAATTCCAGTCTACCTCCTGAAATCGGTTTCCTGCAATTCTGCCCGGCTTTCAAGTCCTCTTGGCAGCCTTACTTCAGTATATTTTTGGACGATAGCTGTCATTTATAACTCTGCAGGTTTGTGAATTACAGTGCCCCTGAGCTCCTTTCTTCAACTCGCTTTCTTGTGAGCTGGCCGCAACCCCGCAGTATTGCTTCAGGCCCTAATCTTGTTCTGGCACGGCACGCTGAGCCTTTGGTTAATTCCTCTTCCTGGTGGGAAATGACAGTTAAATTTGTGCATCCAGACACCTCCAGCTAGTCTCTCATTGGTTCTCCCTATTCCTGTTCATCTTCCGCAGAAATTGCAAACTGGGCTAAACAGGATGTTAAAGGCACTGACTCTCCAAGTCGGGAGAGTGTTAGCAAAGCGTCTGGAATGTTGCACCCGAGTACCAGGGGACGAGAACTGAGATATATTGGAACACGTCTCCCGATCACACGGTTGATCATACTCTGTGTTCCACATGCATGTTTTAGCTGAAGGCAGAATCCCTTAAACCTGGAGAGTTGAGACCTGTGGAATGGGTACCATGCAATATGACTTCAAAGGGTCTTCATTTGCTCACCGAACCTCTCCAATCCTATCACTGCTGCGTTTATGCCCCTGTACACATGCTTGATTTTCTTTCAGAGACATAGCAATCCATAGGTTTTAAGATACTTACTAGTCAGGTACATTCTTAGGCATTAAATATGGGGTGTTGAGTCCATTTCGTTGAGCAAGGAGTAGTTCTTGTCTATTCCATATTTGGCTTAAGGAACTTTATCTGTGCTCATTTCAATCTCTGGTTTTATGCAGCACCCCAACTCACCTTTCCCCTTAAGCAAGCATAAGTTGGTTTTCTAAATATGAGACCCTGTTCTGTTTTGTAATCCAGTTCCTGTGTAGCCAAGTTTACATTCCGTGTATTAGTGATATCTTATGATGTTTCTTTTTCTGTGTGACTTATTTCAGGTAGAATCATCATACCTGAATCCACTCATTATGCTGCTACGGTCCTGATGACATAGATTTCATTGCTGAGTGATATTGCATTGTACGTAAGTACCACAACATCTTTATCCATTTTTCACTTTCTGTGATATTGAACTTGTACCGTAAACGAGGTTCTTGTAAACAGAGCCGTCCCAAACTTTGGGGTGGCTGTGTCTTTTTGATTTTAATTTCCCTAAGCTATAGGACCATAAGTGGAAGTGCCCTAGGCTCTGTTGCTTTGTTTTTTAGATGTTTCGGGAAAAACCATACACTTCTCCCTAGTGGCTGTTGGCAATTTACATCCCGCCCATCAGCATAACAAGGCTCCCAGTTCTCCATGGCCTGTCCTGCCTTTCTGGATTTTACACTTTTTTCAGATGGCCCTTTTGACTGGGGGGAAGTGAGACTTCATTGTAGTGCAGATTTCCTTTGCAAGCTTGCTTGGTTGGCCAAAAAGGGCGTATGCGTTTTTTCCTGAATATATTCAGGAAAAAACGCATACGCACTTTTTCGCCAAGTGCATCATTGTGGACGTTCTGCCTCTTTTCCTATGCTTTAAATGCAATTCCAGTCTACCTCCTGAAATCGGTTTCCTGCAATTCTGCCCCGCTTTCAAGTCCTCTTGGCAGCCTTACTTCAGTATATTTTTGGACGATAGCTGTCATTTATAACTCTGCAGGTTTGTGAATTACAGTGCCCCTGAGCTCCTTTCTTCAACTCGCTTTCTTGTGAGCTGGCCGCAACCCCGCAGGATTGCTTCAGGCCCTAATCTTGTTCCGGCACGGCACGCTGAGCCTTTGGTTAATTCCTCTTCCTGGTGGGAAATGACAGTTAAATTTGTGCATCCAGACACCTCCAGCTAGTCTCTCATTGGTTCTCCCTATTCCTGTTCATCTTCCGCAGAAATTGCAAACTGGGCTAAACAGGAGGTTAAAGGCACTGACTCTCCAAGTCGGGAGTGTGTTAGTAAAGCGTCTGGAATGTTGCACCCGAGTACCAGGGGACGAGAACTGAGATATATTGGAACACGTCTCCCGATCACACGGTTGATCATACTCTGTGTTCCACATGCATGTTTTAGCTGAAGGCAGAATCCCTTAAACCTGGAGAGTTGAGACCTGTGGAATGGGTACCATGCAATATGACTTCAAAGGGTCTTCATTTGCTCACCGAACCTCTCCAATCCTATCACTGCTGCGTTTATGCCCCTGTACACATGCTTGATTTTCTTTCAGAGACATAGCAATCCATAGGTTTTAAGATACTTACTAGTCAGGTACATTCTTAGGCATTAAATATGGGGTGTTGAGTCCATTTCGTTGAGCAAGGAGTAGTTCTTGTCTATTCCATATTTGGCTTAAGGAACTTTATCTGTGCTCATTTCAATCTCTGGTTTTATGCAGCACCCCAACTCAGCTTTCCCCTTAAGCAAGCATAAGTTGGTTTTCTAAATTTGAGACCCTGTTCTCTTTTGTAATCCAGTTGCTCTGTAGCCTAGTTTATATTCCGTGCATTAGTGATATCTTATGATGTTTCTTTTTCTGTGTGACTTATTTCAGTTAGAATCATCATACCTGAATCCACTCATATTGCTGCTACGGGCCTGATGACATAGATTTCATTGCTGAGTGATATTGCATTGTACGTAAGTACCACAACTTCTTTATCCATTTTTCACTTTCTGCGATATTGAACTTGTACCGTAAACGAGGTTCTTGTAAAAAGGGCCGTCCCAAACTGTGGGGTGGCTGTGTCTTTTTGATTTTAATTTCCCTAAGCTATAGGACCATAAGTGGAAGTGCCCTAGGCTCCGCTGCTATGTTTTTTAGATGTTTCAGGAAGCACCATACACTTCTCCCGAGTGGCTGTTGGCAATTTACATCCCGCCCATCAGCATAACAAGCCTCCCAGTTCTCCATGGCCTGTCCTGACTTTCTGGATTTTACACTTTTTTCAGATGGCCCTTTTGACTGGGGGGAATTGAGACTTCATTGTAGTGCAGATTTCCTTTGCAAGCTTGCTTGGTTGGCCAAAAAGGGCGTATGCGTTTTTTCCTGAATACATTCAGGAAAAAACGCATACGCCCTTTTTGGCCAAGTGCATCATTGTGGACGTTCTGCCTCTTTTCCTATGCTTTAAATGCAATTCCAGTCTACCTCCTGAAATCGGTTTCCTGCAATTCTGCCCTGCTTTCAAGTCCTCTTGGCAGCCTTCCTTCAGTATATTTTTGGACGATAGCTGTCATTTATAACTCTGCAGGTTGTGAATTTCAGTGCCCCTGAGCTTCTTTCTTCAACTCTCTTTCTTGTGAGCTGGCTGCAACACTGCAGTATTGCTTCAGGCCCTAATCTGGTTCCGGCACGGCACGCTGAGCCTTTGGTTAATTCCTCTTCCTGGTGGGAAATGAGAGTTAAATTTGCCCGTCCAGACACCTCCAGCTAGTCTCTCATTGGTTCTCCCTATTCCTGTTCATCTTCCGCAGAAATTGCAAACTGGGCCAAACAGGAGGTTAAAGGCACTGACTCTCCAAGTCGGGAGAGTGTTAGTAAAGCATCTGGAATGTTGCACCCGAGTACCAGGGAACGAGAACTGAGACATATTGGAACACGTCTCCTGATCACATGGTTGATCATACTCTGGGTTCCACATGCATGTTTTAGCTGAAGGAAGAATCCCTTAAACCTGGAGAGTTGAGACCCGTGGAATGGGTACCATGCAATATGACTTCAAAGGGTCTTCATTTGCTCACCGAACCTCTCCAATCCTATCACTGCTGCGTTTATGCCCCTGTACACACGCTTGATTTTCTTTCAGAGACATAGCAATCCATAGGTTTTAAGATACTTACTAATCAGGTACATTCTTAGGCGTTTAATATGGGGTGTTGAGTCCATTTCGTTAAGTAAGGAGTAGCTCTTGTCTATTCCATATTTGGCTTAAGGAATTTTATCTGTGCTCATTTCAAACTCTGGTTTTATGCAGCACCCCAACTCACCTTTCCCCTTAAGCAAGCATAAGTTGGTTTTCTAAATTTGAGACCCTGTTCTGTTTTGTAATCCAGTTCCTCTGTAGCCAAGTTTACATTCCGTGTATTAGTGATATCTTATGATGTTTCTTTTTCTGTGTGACTTATTTCAGGTAGAATCATGATACCTGAATCCACTCATTATGCTGCTACGGGCCTGATGACATAGATTTCTTTGCTGAGTGATATTGCATTGTACGTAAGTACCACAACTTCTTTATCCATATTTCACTTTCTGCGATATTGAACTTGTACCGTAAACGAGGTTCTTGTAAACAGAGCCGTCCCAAACTTTGGGGTGGCTGTGTCTTTTTGATTTTAATTTCCCTAATCTATAGGTCCATAAGTGGAAGTGCCCTAGGCTCTGTTGCTTTGTTTTTTAGATGTTTCAGGAAACACCATACACTTCTCCCTAGTGGCTGTTGGCAATTTACATCCGGCCCATCAGCATAACAAGGCTCCCAGTTCTCCATGGCCTGTCCTGCCTTTCTGGATTTTACACTTTTTTCAGATGGCCCTTTTGACTGGGGGGAAGTGAGACTTCATTGTAGTGCAGATTTCCTTTGCAAGCTTGCTTGGTTGGCCCAAAAGTGCGTATGCGTTTTTTCCTGAATACATTCAGGAAAAAACGCATACGCCCTTTTTGGCCAAGTGCATCATTGTGGACGTTCTGCCTCTTTTCCTATGCTTTAAATGCAATTCCAATCTACCTCCTGAAATCGGTTTCCTGCAATTCTGCCCCGCTTTCAAGTCCTCTTGGCAGCCTTACTTCAGTATATTTTTGGACGATAGCTGTCATTTATAACTCTGCAGGTTTGTGAATTACAGTGCCCCTGAGCTCCTTTCTTCAACTCGCTTTCTTGTGAGCTGGCCGCAACCCCGCAGGATTGCTTCAGGCCCTAATCTTGTTCCGGCACGGCACGCTGAGCCTTTGGTTAATTCCTCTTCCTGGTGGGAAATGACAGTTAAATTTGTGCATCCAGACACCTCCAGCTAGTCTCTCATTGGTTCTCCCTATTCCTGTTCATCTTCCGCAGAAATTGCAAACTGGGCTAAACAGGAGGTTAAAGGCACTGACTCTCCAAGTCGGGAGTGTGTTAGTAAAGCGTCTGGAATGTTGCACCCGAGTACCAGGGGACGAGAACTGAGATATATTGGAACACGTCTCCCGATCACACGGTTGATCATACTCTGTGTTCCACATGCATGTTTTAGCTGAAGGCAGAATCCCTTAAACCTGGAGAGTTGAGACCTGTGGAATGGGTACCATGCAATATGACTTCAAAGGGTCTTCATTTGCTCACCGAACCTCTCCAATCCTATCACTGCTGCGTTTATGCCCCTGTACACATGCTTGATTTTCTTTCAGAGACATAGCAATCCATAGGTTTTAAGATACTTACTAGTCAGGTACATTCTTAGGCATTAAATATGGGGTGTTGAGTCCATTTCGTTGACCAAGGAGTAGTTCTTGTCTATTCCATATTTGGCTTAAGGAACTTTATCTGTGCTCATTTCAATCTCTGGTTTTATGCAGCACCCCAACTCACCTTTCCCCTTAAGCAAGCATAAGTTGGTTTTCTAAATATGAGACCCTGTTCTGTTTTGTAATCCAGTTCCTGTGTAGCCAAGTTTACATTCCGTGTATTAGTGATATCTTATGATGTTTCTTTTTCTGTGTGACTTATTTCAGGTAGAATCATCATACCTGAATCCACTCATTATGCTGCTACGGTCCTGATGACATAGATTTCATTGCTGAGTGATATTGCATTGTACGTAAGTACCACAACATCTTTATCCATTTTTCACTTTCTGTGATATTGAACTTGTACCGTAAACGAGGTTCTTGTAAACAGAGCCGTCCCAAACTTTGGGGTGGCTGTGTCTTTTTGATTTTAATTTCCCTAAGCTATAGGACCATAAGTGGAAGTGCCCTAGGCTCTGTTGCTTTGTTTTTTAGATGTTTCGGGAAAAACCATACACTTCTCCCTAGTGGCTGTTGGCAATTTACATCCCGCCCATCAGCATAACAAGGCTCCCAGTTCTCCATGGCCTGTCCTGCCTTTCTGGATTTTACACTTTTTTCAGATGGCCCTTTTGACTGGGGGGAAGTGAGACTTCATTGTAGTGCAGATTTCCTTTGCAAGCTTGCTTGGTTGGCCAAAAAGGGCGTATGCGTTTTTTCCTGAATATATTCAGGAAAAAACGCATACGCACTTTTTCGCCAAGTGCATCATTGTGGACGTTCTGCCTCTTTTCCTATGCTTTAAATGCAATTCCAGTCTACCTCCTGAAATCGGTTTCCTGCAATTCTGCCCCGCTTTCAAGTCCTCTTGGCAGCCTTACTTCAGTATATTTTTGGACGATAGCTGTCATTTATAACTCTGCAGGTTTGTGAATTACAGTGCCCCTGAGCTCCTTTCTTCAACTCGCTTTCTTGTGAGCTGGCCGCAACCCCGCAGGATTGCTTCAGGCCCTAATCTTGTTCCGGCACGGCACGCTGAGCCTTTGGTTAATTCCTCTTCCTGGTGGGAAATGACAGTTAAATTTGTGCATCCAGACACCTCCAGCTAGTCTCTCATTGGTTCTCCCTATTCCTGTTCATCTTCCGCAGAAATTGCAAACTGGGCTAAACAGGAGGTTAAAGGCACTGACTCTCCAAGTCGGGAGTGTGTTAGTAAAGCGTCTGGAATGTTGCACCCGAGTACCAGGGGACGAGAACTGAGATATATTGGAACACGTCTCCCGATCACACGGTTGATCATACTCTGTGTTCCACATGCATGTTTTAGCTGAAGGCAGAATCCCTTAAACCTGGAGAGTTGAGACCTGTGGAATGGGTACCATGCAATATGACTTCAAAGGGTCTTCATTTGCTCACCGAACCTCTCCAATCCTATCACTGCTGCGTTTATGCCCCTGTACACATGCTTGATTTTCTTTCAGAGACATAGCAATCCATAGGTTTTAAGATACTTACTAGTCAGGTACATTCTTAGGCATTAAATATGGGGTGTTGAGTCCATTTCGTTGAGCAAGGAGTAGTTCTTGTCTATTCCATATTTGGCTTAAGGAACTTTATCTGTGCTCATTTCAATCTCTGGTTTTATGCAGCACCCCAACTCACCTTTCCCCTTAAGCAAGCATAAGTTGGTTTTCTAAATATGAGACCCTGTTCTGTTTTGTAATCCAGTTCCTGTGTAGCCAAGTTTACATTCCGTGTATTAGTGATATCTTATGATGTTTCTTTTTCTGTGTGACTTATTTCAGGTAGAATCATCATACCTGAATCCACTCATTATGCTGCTACGGGCCTGATGACATAGATTTCATTGCTGAGTGATATTGCATTGTACGTAAGTACCACAACTTCTTTATCCATTTTTCACTTTCTGTGATATTGAACTTGTACCGTAAACGAGGTTCTTGTAAACAGAGCCGTCCCAAACTTTGGGGTGGCTGTGTCTTTTTGATTTTAATTTCCCTAAGCTATAGGACCATAAGTGGAAGTGCCCTAGGCTCTGTTGCTTTGTTTTTTAGATGTTTCGGGAAAAACCATACACTTCTCCCTAGTGGCTGTTGGCAATTTACATCCCGCCCATCAGCATAACAAGGCTCCCAGTTCTCCATGGCCTGTCCTGCCTTTCTGGATTTTACACTTTTTTCAGAAGACCCTTTTGACCGGGGGGAAGTGAGACTTCAATGTAGTGCAGATTTCCTTTGCAAGCTTGCTTGGTTGGCCAAAAAGTGCGTATGCGTTTTCTCCTGAATATATTCAGGAAAAAACGCATACGCCCTTTTTGGCCAAGTGCATCATTGTGGACGTTCTGCCTCTTTTCCTATGCTTTAAATGCAATTCCTGTCTACCTCCTGAAATCGGTTTCCTGCAATTCTGCCCCGCTTTCAAGTCCTCTTGGCAGCCTTACTTCAGTATATTTTTGGACGATAACTGTCATTTATAACTCTGCAGGTTTGTGAATTACAGTGCCCCTGAGCTCCTTTCTTCAACTCGCTTTCTTGTGAGCTGGCTGCAACATCGCACGATTGCTTCAGGCCCTAATTGCGTTCCGGCACGGCACGCTGAGCCTTTGGTTAATTCCTCTTCCTGGTGGGAAATGGGAGTTAAATTTGCCCGTCCAGACACCTCCAGCTAGTCTCTCATTGGTTCTCCTATTCCTGTTCATCTTCCGCAGAAATTGCAAACTGGGCCAACAGGAGGTTAAAGGCACTGACTCTCCAAGTTGGGAGAGTGTTAGTAAAGCGTCTGGAATGTTGCACCCGAGTACCAGGGGACGAGAACTGAGACATATTGGAACACGTCTCCCGATCACACGGTTGATCATACTCTGGGTTCCACATGCATGTTTTCGCCGAAGGCAGAATCCCTTACACCTGGAGAGTTGAGACCTGTGGAATGGGTACCCTGCAATATGACTTCAAAGGGTCTTCATTTGCTCACCGAACCTCTCCAATCCTATCACTGCTGCGTTTATGCCCCTGTACACATGCTTGATTTTCTTTCAGAGACATAGCAATCCATAGGTTTTAAGATACTTACTAGTCAGGTACATTCTTAGGCATTAAATATGGGGTGTTGAGTCCATTTCGTTGAGCAAGGAGTAGTTCTTGTCTATTCCATATTTGGCTTAAGAAACTTTATCTGTGCTCATTTCAATCTCTGGTTTTATGCAGCACCCCAACTCACCTTTCTCCTTAAGCAAGCAAAAGTTGGTTTTCTAAATTTGAGACCCTGTTCTGTCTTGTAATCCAGTTTCTGTGTAGCCAAGTTTACATTCCGTGTATTAGTGATATGTTATGATGTTTCTTTTTCTGTGTGACTTATTTCAGGTAGAATCATCATACCTGAATCCACTCTATGCTGCTACGGGCCTGATGACATAGATTTCATTGCTGAGTGATATTACATTGTACGTAAGTACCACAACTTCTTTATCCATTTTTCAGTTTCTGCGATATTGAACTTGTACCATAAACGGGGTTCTTGTAAACAGAGCCGTCCCAAACTTTGGGGTGGCTCTGTCTTTTTGATTTTAATTTCCCTAAGCTATAGGACCATAAGTGGAAGTGCCCTAGTCTCCGTTGCTTTGTTTTTTAGATGTTTCAGGAAACACCATACACTTCTCCCAAGTGGCTGTTGGCAATTTACATCCCGGCAATCAGCATAACAAGGCTCCCAGTTCTCCATGGCCTGTCCTGCCTTTCTGGATTTTACACATTATTCAGATGGCCCTTTTGACCGGGGGGAAGTGAGACTTCATTGTAGTGCAGATTTCCTTTGCAAGCTTGCTTGGTTGGCCAAAAAGGGCGTATGCGTTTTCTCCTGAATATATTCAGGAAAAAACGCATACGCCCTTTTTGGCCAAGTGCATCATTGTGGACGTTCTGCCTCTTTTCCTATGCTTTAAATGCAATTCCAGTCTACCTCCTGAAATCGGTTTCCTGCAATTCTGCCCGGCTTTCAAGTCCTCTTGGCAGCCTTACTTCAGTATATTTTTGGACGATAGCTGTCATTTATAACTCTGCAGGTTTGTGAATTACAGTGCCCCTGAGCTCCTTTCTTCAACTCGCTTTCTTGTGAGCTGGCCGCAACCCCGCAGTATTGCTTCAGGCCCTAATCTTGTTCCGGCACGGCACGCTGAGCCTTTGGTTAATTCCTCTTCCTGGTGGGAAATGACAGTTAAATTTGTGCATCCAGACACCTCCAGCTAGTCTCTCATTGGTTCTCCCTATTCCTGTTCATCTTCCGCAGAAATTGCAAACTGGGCTAAACAGGATGTTAAAGGCACTGACTCTCCAAGTCGGGAGAGTGTTAGCAAAGCGTCTGGAATGTTGCACCCGAGTACCAGGGCTCGAGAACTGAGATATATTGGAACACGTCTCCCGATCACACGGTTGATCATACTCTGTGTTCCACATGCATGTTTTAGCTGAAGGCAGAATCCCTTAAACCTGGAGAGTTGAGACCTGTGGAATGGGTACCATGCAATATGACTTCAAAGGGTCTTCATTTGCTCACCGAACCTCTCCAATCCTATCACTGCTGCGTTTATGCCCCTGTACACATGCTTGATTATCTTTCAGAGACATAGCAATCCATAGGTTTTAAGATACTTACTAGTCAGGTACATTCTTAGGCATTAAATATGGGGTGTTGAGTCCATTTCGTTGAGCAAGGAGTAGTTCTTGTCTATTCCATATTTGGCTTAAGGAACTTTATCTGTGCTCATTTCAATCTCTGGTTTTATGCAGCACCCCAACTCACCTTTCCCCTTAAGCAAGCATAAGTTGGTTTTCTAAATATGAGACCCTGTTCTGTTTTGTAATCCAGTTCCTGTGTAGCCAAGTTTACATTCCGTGTATTAGTGATATCTTATGATGTTTCTTTTTCTGTGTGACTTATTTCAGGTAGAATCATCATACCTGAATCCACTCATTATGCTGCTACGGGCCTGATGACATAGATTTCATTGCTGAGTGATATTGCATTGTACGTAAGTACCACAACTTCTTTATCCATTTTTCAGTTTCTGTGATATTGAACTTGTACCGTAAACGAGGTTCTTGTAAACAGAGCCGTCCCAAACTTTGGGGTGGCTGTGTCTTTTTGATTTTAATTTCCCTAAGCTATAGGACCATAAGTGGAAGTGCCCTAGGCTCTGTTGCTTTGTTTTTTAGATGTTTCGGGAAAAACCATACACTTCTCCCTAGTGGCTGTTGGCAATTTACATCCCGCCCATCAGCATAACAAGGCTCCCAGTTCTCCATGGCCTGTCCTGCCTTTCTGGATTTTACACTTTTTTCAGATGGCCCTTTTGACTGGGGGGAAGTGAGACTTCATTGTAGTGCAGATTTCCTTTGCAAGCTTGCTTGGTTGGCCAAAAAGGGCGTATGCGTTTTTTCCTGAATATATTCAGGAAAAAACGCATACGCACTTTTTCGCCAAGTGCATCATTGTGGACGTTCTGCCTCTTTTCCTATGCTTTAAATGCAATTCCAGTCTACCTCCTGAAATCGGTTTCCTGCAATTCTGCCCCGCTTTCAAGTCCTCTTGGCAGCCTTACTTCAGTATATTTTTGGACGATAGCTGTCATTTATAACTCTGCAGGTTTGTGAATTACAGTGCCCCTGAGCTCCTTTCTTCAACTCGCTTTCTTGTGAGCTGGCCGCAACACCGCAGTATTGCTTCAGGCCCTAATCTGGTTCCGGCACGGCACGCTGAGCCTTTGGTTAATTCCTCTTCCTGGTGGGAAATGACAGTTAAATTTACTCGTCCAGACACCTCCAGCTAGTCTCTCATTGGTTCTCCTATTCCTGTTCATCTTCCGCAGAAATTGCAAACTGGGCGAAACAGGAGGTTAAAGGCACTGACTCTCCAAGTCGGGAGAGTGTTAGTAAAGCGTCTGGAATGTTGCACCCAAGTACCAGGGGACGAGAACTGAGACATATTGGAACACGTCTCCCGATCACACGGTTGATCATACTCTGGGTTCCACATGCATGTTTTAGCTGAAGGCAGAATCCTTTAAACCTGGAGAGTTGAGACCTATGGAATGGGTACCATGCAATATGACTTCAAAGGGTCTTCATTTGCTCACCGAACTTCTCCAATCCTATCACTGCTGCGTTTATGCCCCTGTACACACGCTTGATTCTCTTTCGGAGACATAGCAATCCATAGGTTTTAAGATACTTACTAGTCAGGTACATTCTTAGGCATTTAATATGGTGTGTTGAGTCCATTTCGTTGAGCAAGGAGTAGCTCTTGTCTATTCCATATTTGGCTTAAGGAACTTTATCTGTGCTCATTTCAATCTCTGGTTTGATGCAGCACCCCAACTCAAATTTCCCCTTAAGCAAGCATAAGTTGGTTTTCTAAATTTGAGACCCTGTTTTGTTTTGTAATCAGTTCCTGTGTAGCCAAGTTTACATTCCGTGTATTAGTGATATCTTATGATGTTTCTTTTTCTGTGTGAGTTATTTGAGTTAGAATCATCATACCTGAATCCACCCATTATGCTGCTACAGGCCTGATGACATAGATTTCATTGCTGAGTGATATTGCATTGTACGTAAGTACCACAATTTTTATTCATTTTTCAGTTTCTGCGATATTGAACTTGTACCATAAACGGGGTTCTTGTAAACAGAGCCATCCCAAACTTTGCGGTGGCTCTGTCTTTTTGATTTTAATTTCCCTAAGCTATAGGACCATAAGTGGAAGTGCCCTAGGCTCCGTTGCTTTGTTTTTTAGATGTTTCACAAAACACCAAACACTTCTCCCTAGTGGCTGTTGGCAATTTACATCCCGCCCATCAGCATAACAAGGCTCCCAGTTCTCCATGGCCTGTCCTGCCTTTCTGGATTTTACACTTTTTTCAGAAGACCCTTTTGACCGGGGGGAAGTGAGACTTCAATGTAGTGCAGATTTCCTTTGCAAGCTTGCTTGGTTGGCCAAAAAGGGCGTATGCGTTTTCTCCTGAATATATTCAGGAAAAAACGCATACGCCCTTTTTGGCCAAGTGCATCATTGTGGACGTTCTGCCTCTTTTCCTATGCTTTAAATGCAATTCCTGTCTACCTCCTGAAATCGGTTTCCTGCAATTCTGCCCCGCTTTCAAGTCCTCTTGGCAGCCTTACTTCAGTATATTTTTGGACGATAGCTGTCATTTATAACTCTGCAGGTTTGTGAATTACAGTGCCCCTGAGCTCCTTTCTTCAACTCGCTTTCTTGTGAGCTGGCTGCAACATCGCACGATTGCTTCAGGCCCTAATTGCGTTCCGGCACGGCACGCTGAGCCTTTGGTTAATTCCTCTTCCTGGTGGGAAATGGGAGTTAAATTTGCCCGTCCAGACACCTCCAGCTAGTCTCTCATTGGTTCTCCTATTCCTGTTCATCTTCCGCAGAAATTGCAAACTGGGCCAACAGGAGGTTAAAGGCACTGACTCTCCAAGTTGGGAGAGTGTTAGTAAAGCGTCTGGAATGTTGCACCCGAGTACCAGGGGACGAGAACTGAGACATATTGGAACACGTCTCCCGATCACACGGTTGATCATACTCTGGGTTCCACATGCATGTTTTCGCCGAAGGCAGAATCCCTTACACCTGGAGAGTTGAGACCTGTGGAATGGGTACCCTA
Organism: Leucopleurus acutus; assembly: GCF_964270905.1. Taxonomy (NCBI): domain Eukaryota; kingdom Metazoa; phylum Chordata; class Mammalia; order Artiodactyla; family Delphinidae; genus Leucopleurus; species Leucopleurus acutus. The sequence goes on from NW_028138953.1 coordinate 51,089, forward strand.
CAATATGACTTCAAAGGGTCTTCATTTGCTCACCGAACCTCTCCAATCCTATCACTGCTGCGTTTATGCCCCTGTACACATGCTTGATTTTCTTTCAGAGACATAGCAATCCATAGGTTTTAAGATACTTACTAGTCAGGTACATTCTTAGGCATTAAATATGGGGTGTTGAGTCCATTTCGTTGAGCAAGGAGTAGTTCTTGTCTATTCCATATTTGGCTTAAGGAACTTTATCTGTGCTCATTTCAATCTCTGGTTTTATGCAGCACCCCAACTCACCTTTCTCCTTAAGCAAGCAAAAGTTGGTTTTCTAAATTTGAGACCCTGTTCTGTTTTGTAATCCAGTTCCTCTGTAGCTAAGTTTACATTCCGTGTATTAGTGATATCTTATGATGTTTCTTTTTCTGTGTGACTTATTTCAGGTAGAATCATGATACCTGAATCCACTCATTATGCTGCTACGGGCCTGATGACATAGATTTCTTTGCTGAGTGATATTGCATTGTACGTAAGTACCACAACTTCTTTATCCATTTTTCACTTTCTGCGATATTGAACTTGTACCGTAAACGAGGTTCTTGTAAACAGAGCCGTCCCAAACTTTGGGGTGGCTGTGTCTTTTTGATTTTAATTTCCCTAATCTATAGGTCCATAAGTGGAAGTGCCCTAGGCTCTGTTGCTTTGTTTTTTAGATGTTTCAGGAAACACCATACACTTCTCCCTAGCGGCTGTTGGCAATTTACATCCGGCCCATCAGCATAACAAGGCTCCCAGTTCTCCATGGCCTGTCCTGCCTTTCTGGATTTTACACTTTTTTCAGATGGCCCTTTTGACTGGGGGGAAGTGAGACTTCATTGTAGTGCAGATTTCCTTTGCAAGCTTGCTTGGTTGGCCCAAAAGTGCGTATGCGTTTTTTCCTGAATACATTCAGGAAAAAACGCATACGCCCTTTTTGGCCAAGTGCATCATTGTGGACGTTCTGCCTCTTTTCCTATGCTTTAAATGCAATTCCAATCTACCTCCTGAAATCGGTTTCCTGCAATTCTGCCCCGCTTTCAAGTCCTCTTGGCAGCCTTACTTCAGTATATTTTTGGACGATAGCTGTCATTTATAACTCTGCAGGTTTGTGAATTACAGTGCCCCTGAGCTCCTTTCTTCAACTCGCTTTCTTGTGAGCTGGCCGCAACCCCGCAGGATTGCTTCAGGCCCTAATCTTGTTCCGGCACGGCACGCTGAGCCTTTGGTTAATTCCTCTTCCTGGTGGGAAATGACAGTTAAATTTGTGCATCCAGACACCTCCAGCTAGTCTCTCATTGGTTCTCCCTATTCCTGTTCATCTTCCGCAGAAATTGCAAACTGGGCTAAACAGGAGGTTAAAGGCACTGACTCTCCAAGTCGGGAGTGTGTTAGTAAAGCGTCTGGAATGTTGCACCCGAGTACCAGGGGACGAGAACTGAGATATATTGGAACACGTCTCCCGATCACACGGTTGATCATACTCTGTGTTCCACATGCATGTTTTAGCTGAAGGCAGAATCCCTTAAACCTGGAGAGTTGAGACCTGTGGAATGGGTACCATGCAATATGACTTCAAAGGGTCTTCATTTGCTCACCGAACCTCTCCAATCCTATCACTGCTGCGTTTATGCCCCTGTACACATGCTTGATTTTCTTTCAGAGACATAGCAATCCATAGGTTTTAAGATACTTACTAGTCAGGTACATTCTTAGGCATTAAATATGGGGTGTTGAGTCCATTTCGTTGACCAAGGAGTAGTTCTTGTCTATTCCATATTTGGCTTAAGGAACTTTATCTGTGCTCATTTCAATCTCTGGTTTTATGCAGCACCCCAACTCACCTTTCCCCTTAAGCAAGCATAAGTTGGTTTTCTAAATATGAGACCCTGTTCTGTTTTGTAATCCAGTTCCTGTGTAGCCAAGTTTACATTCCGTGTATTAGTGATATCTTATGATGTTTCTTTTTCTGTGTGACTTATTTCAGGTAGAATCATCATACCTGAATCCACTCATTATGCTGCTACGGTCCTGATGACATAGATTTCATTGCTGAGTGATATTGCATTGTACGTAAGTACCACAACATCTTTATCCATTTTTCACTTTCTGTGATATTGAACTTGTACCGTAAACGAGGTTCTTGTAAACAGAGCCGTCCCAAACTTTGGGGTGGCTGTGTCTTTTTGATTTTAATTTCCCTAAGCTATAGGACCATAAGTGGAAGTGCCCTAGGCTCTGTTGCTTTGTTTTTTAGATGTTTCGGGAAAAACCATACACTTCTCCCTAGTGGCTGTTGGCAATTTACATCCCGCCCATCAGCATAACAAGGCTCCCAGTTCTCCATGGCCTGTCCTGCCTTTCTGGATTTTACACTTTTTTCAGATGGCCCTTTTGACTGGGGGGAAGTGAGACTTCATTGTAGTGCAGATTTCCTTTGCAAGCTTGCTTGGTTGGCCAAAAAGGGCGTATGCGTTTTTTCCTGAATATATTCAGGAAAAAACGCATACGCACTTTTTCGCCAAGTGCATCATTGTGGACGTTCTGCCTCTTTTCCTATGCTTTAAATGCAATTCCAGTCTACCTCCTGAAATCGGTTTCCTGCAATTCTGCCCCGCTTTCAAGTCCTCTTGGCAGCCTTACTTCAGTATATTTTTGGACGATAGCTGTCATTTATAACTCTGCAGGTTTGTGAATTACAGTGCCCCTGAGCTCCTTTCTTCAACTCGCTTTCTTGTGAGCTGGCCGCAACCCCGCAGGATTGCTTCAGGCCCTAATCTTGTTCCGGCACGGCACGCTGAGCCTTTGGTTAATTCCTCTTCCTGGTGGGAAATGACAGTTAAATTTGTGCATCCAGACACCTCCAGCTAGTCTCTCATTGGTTCTCCCTATTCCTGTTCATCTTCTGCAGAAATTGCAAACTGGGCTAAACAGGAGGTTAAAGGCACTGACTCTCCAAGTCGGGAGTGTGTTAGTAAAGCGTCTGGAATGTTGCACCCGAGTACCAGGGGACGAGAACTGAGATATATTGGAACACGTCTCCCGATCACACGGTTGATCATACTCTGTGTTCCACATGCATGTTTTAGCTGAAGGCAGAATCCCTTAAACCTGGAGAGTTGAGACCTGTGGAATGGGTACCATGCAATATGACTTCAAAGGGTCTTCATTTGCTCACCGAACCTCTCCAATCCTATCACTGCTGCGTTTATGCCCCTGTACACATGCTTGATTTTCTTTCAGAGACATAGCAATCCATAGGTTTTAAGATACTTACTAGTCAGGTACATTCTTAGGCATTAAATATGGGGTGTTGAGTCCATTTCGTTGAGCAAGGAGTAGTTCTTGTCTATTCCATATTTGGCTTAAGGAACTTTATCTGTGCTCATTTCAATCTCTGGTTTTATGCAGCACCCCAACTCACCTTTCCCCTTAAGCAAGCATAAGTTGGTTTTCTAAATATGAGACCCTGTTCTGTTTTGTAATCCAGTTCCTGTGTAGCCAAGTTTACATTCCGTGTATTAGTGATATCTTATGATGTTTCTTTTTCTGTGTGACTTATTTCAGGTAGAATCATCATACCTGAATCCACTCATTATGCTGCTACGGGCCTGATGACATAGATTTCATTGCTGAGTGATATTGCATTGTACGTAAGTACCACAACTTCTTTATCCATTTTTCACTTTCTGTGATATTGAACTTGTACCGTAAACGAGGTTCTTGTAAACAGAGCCGTCCCAAACTTTGGGGTGGCTGTGTCTTTTTGATTTTAATTTCCCTAAGCTATAGGACCATAAGTGGAAGTGCCCTAGGCTCTGTTGCTTTGTTTTTTAGATGTTTCGGGAAAAACCATACACTTCTCCCTAGTGGCTGTTGGCAATTTACATCCCGCCCATCAGCATAACAAGGCTCCCAGTTCTCCATGGCCTGTCCTGCCTTTCTGGATTTTACACTTTTTTCAGAAGACCCTTTTGACCGGGGGGAAGTGAGACTTCAATGTAGTGCAGATTTCCTTTGCAAGCTTGCTTGGTTGGCCAAAAAGTGCGTATGCGTTTTCTCCTGAATATATTCAGGAAAAAACGCATACGCCCTTTTTGGCCAAGTGCATCATTGTGGACGTTCTGCCTCTTTTCCTATGCTTTAAATGCAATTCCTGTCTACCTCCTGAAATCGGTTTCCTGCAATTCTGCCCCGCTTTCAAGTCCTCTTGGCAGCCTTACTTCAGTATATTTTTGGACGATAACTGTCATTTATAACTCTGCAGGTTTGTGAATTACAGTGCCCCTGAGCTCCTTTCTTCAACTCGCTTTCTTGTGAGCTGGCTGCAACATCGCACGATTGCTTCAGGCCCTAATTGCGTTCCGGCACGGCACGCTGAGCCTTTGGTTAATTCCTCTTCCTGGTGGGAAATGGGAGTTAAATTTGCCCGTCCAGACACCTCCAGCTAGTCTCTCATTGGTTCTCCTATTCCTGTTCATCTTCCGCAGAAATTGCAAACTGGGCCAACAGGAGGTTAAAGGCACTGACTCTCCAAGTTGGGAGAGTGTTAGTAAAGCGTCTGGAATGTTGCACCCGAGTACCAGGGGACGAGAACTGAGACATATTGGAACACGTCTCCCGATCACACGGTTGATCATACTCTGGGTTCCACATGCATGTTTTCGCCGAAGGCAGAATCCCTTACACCTGGAGAGTTGAGACCTGTGGAATGGGTACCCTGCAATATGACTTCAAAGGGTCTTCATTTGCTCACCGAACCTCTCCAATCCTATCACTGCTGCGTTTATGCCCCTGTACACATGCTTGATTTTCTTTCAGAGACATAGCAATCCATAGGTTTTAAGATACTTACTAGTCAGGTACATTCTTAGGCATTAAATATGGGGTGTTGAGTCCATTTCGTTGAGCAAGGAGTAGTTCTTGTCTATTCCATATTTGGCTTAAGAAACTTTATCTGTGCTCATTTCAATCTCTGGTTTTATGCAGCACCCCAACTCACCTTTCTCCTTAAGCAAGCAAAAGTTGGTTTTCTAAATTTGAGACCCTGTTCTGTCTTGTAATCCAGTTTCTGTGTAGCCAAGTTTACATTCCGTGTATTAGTGATATGTTATGATGTTTCTTTTTCTGTGTGACTTATTTCAGGTAGAATCATCATACCTGAATCCACTCTATGCTGCTACGGGCCTGATGACATAGATTTCATTGCTGAGTGATATTACATTGTACGTAAGTACCACAACTTCTTTATCCATTTTTCAGTTTCTGCGATATTGAACTTGTACCATAAACGGGGTTCTTGTAAACAGAGCCGTCCCAAACTTTGGGGTGGCTCTGTCTTTTTGATTTTAATTTCCCTAAGCTATAGGACCATAAGTGGAAGTGCCCTAGTCTCCGTTGCTTTGTTTTTTAGATGTTTCAGGAAACACCATACACTTCTCCCAAGTGGCTGTTGGCAATTTACATCCCGGCAATCAGCATAACAAGGCTCCCAGTTCTCCATGGCCTGTCCTGCCTTTCTGGATTTTACACATTATTCAGATGGCCCTTTTGACCGGGGGGAAGTGAGACTTCATTGTAGTGCAGATTTCCTTTGCAAGCTTGCTTGGTTGGCCAAAAAGGGCGTATGCGTTTTCTCCTGAATATATTCAGGAAAAAACGCATACGCCCTTTTTGGCCAAGTGCATCATTGTGGACGTTCTGCCTCTTTTCCTATGCTTTAAATGCAATTCCAGTCTACCTCCTGAAATCGGTTTCCTGCAATTCTGCCCGGCTTTCAAGTCCTCTTGGCAGCCTTACTTCAGTATATTTTTGGACGATAGCTGTCATTTATAACTCTGCAGGTTTGTGAATTACAGTGCCCCTGAGCTCCTTTCTTCAACTCGCTTTCTTGTGAGCTGGCCGCAACCCCGCAGTATTGCTTCAGGCCCTAATCTTGTTCCGGCACGGCACGCTGAGCCTTTGGTTAATTCCTCTTCCTGGTGGGAAATGACAGTTAAATTTGTGCATCCAGACACCTCCAGCTAGTCTCTCATTGGTTCTCCCTATTCCTGTTCATCTTCCGCAGAAATTGCAAACTGGGCTAAACAGGATGTTAAAGGCACTGACTCTCCAAGTCGGGAGAGTGTTAGCAAAGCGTCTGGAATGTTGCACCCGAGTACCAGGGCTCGAGAACTGAGATATATTGGAACACGTCTCCCGATCACACGGTTGATCATACTCTGTGTTCCACATGCATGTTTTAGCTGAAGGCAGAATCCCTTAAACCTGGAGAGTTGAGACCTGTGGAATGGGTACCATGCAATATGACTTCAAAGGGTCTTCATTTGCTCACCGAACCTCTCCAATCCTATCACTGCTGCGTTTATGCCCCTGTACACATGCTTGATTATCTTTCAGAGACATAGCAATCCATAGGTTTTAAGATACTTACTAGTCAGGTACATTCTTAGGCATTAAATATGGGGTGTTGAGTCCATTTCGTTGAGCAAGGAGTAGTTCTTGTCTATTCCATATTTGGCTTAAGGAACTTTATCTGTGCTCATTTCAATCTCTGGTTTTATGCAGCACCCCAACTCACCTTTCCCCTTAAGCAAGCATAAGTTGGTTTTCTAAATATGAGACCCTGTTCTGTTTTGTAATCCAGTTCCTGTGTAGCCAAGTTTACATTCCGTGTATTAGTGATATCTTATGATGTTTCTTTTTCTGTGTGACTTATTTCAGGTAGAATCATCATACCTGAATCCACTCATTATGCTGCTACGGGCCTGATGACATAGATTTCATTGCTGAGTGATATTGCATTGTACGTAAGTACCACAACTTCTTTATCCATTTTTCAGTTTCTGTGATATTGAACTTGTACCGTAAACGAGGTTCTTGTAAACAGAGCCGTCCCAAACTTTGGGGTGGCTGTGTCTTTTTGATTTTAATTTCCCTAAGCTATAGGACCATAAGTGGAAGTGCCCTAGGCTCTGTTGCTTTGTTTTTTAGATGTTTCGGGAAAAACCATACACTTCTCCCTAGTGGCTGTTGGCAATTTACATCCCGCCCATCAGCATAACAAGGCTCCCAGTTCTCCATGGCCTGTCCTGCCTTTCTGGATTTTACACTTTTTTCAGATGGCCCTTTTGACTGGGGGGAAGTGAGACTTCATTGTAGTGCAGATTTCCTTTGCAAGCTTGCTTGGTTGGCCAAAAAGGGCGTATGCGTTTTTTCCTGAATATATTCAGGAAAAAACGCATACGCACTTTTTCGCCAAGTGCATCATTGTGGACGTTCTGCCTCTTTTCCTATGCTTTAAATGCAATTCCAGTCTACCTCCTGAAATCGGTTTCCTGCAATTCTGCCCCGCTTTCAAGTCCTCTTGGCAGCCTTACTTCAGTATATTTTTGGACGATAGCTGTCATTTATAACTCTGCAGGTTTGTGAATTACAGTGCCCCTGAGCTCCTTTCTTCAACTCGCTTTCTTGTGAGCTGGCCGCAACACCGCAGTATTGCTTCAGGCCCTAATCTGGTTCCGGCACGGCACGCTGAGCCTTTGGTTAATTCCTCTTCCTGGTGGGAAATGACAGTTAAATTTACTCGTCCAGACACCTCCAGCTAGTCTCTCATTGGTTCTCCTATTCCTGTTCATCTTCCGCAGAAATTGCAAACTGGGCGAAACAGGAGGTTAAAGGCACTGACTCTCCAAGTCGGGAGAGTGTTAGTAAAGCGTCTGGAATGTTGCACCCAAGTACCAGGGGACGAGAACTGAGACATATTGGAACACGTCTCCCGATCACACGGTTGATCATACTCTGGGTTCCACATGCATGTTTTAGCTGAAGGCAGAATCCTTTAAACCTGGAGAGTTGAGACCTATGGAATGGGTACCATGCAATATGACTTCAAAGGGTCTTCATTTGCTCACCGAACTTCTCCAATCCTATCACTGCTGCGTTTATGCCCCTGTACACACGCTTGATTCTCTTTCGGAGACATAGCAATCCATAGGTTTTAAGATACTTACTAGTCAGGTACATTCTTAGGCATTTAATATGGTGTGTTGAGTCCATTTCGTTGAGCAAGGAGTAGCTCTTGTCTATTCCATATTTGGCTTAAGGAACTTTATCTGTGCTCATTTCAATCTCTGGTTTGATGCAGCACCCCAACTCAAATTTCCCCTTAAGCAAGCATAAGTTGGTTTTCTAAATTTGAGACCCTGTTTTGTTTTGTAATCAGTTCCTGTGTAGCCAAGTTTACATTCCGTGTATTAGTGATATCTTATGATGTTTCTTTTTCTGTGTGAGTTATTTGAGTTAGAATCATCATACCTGAATCCACCCATTATGCTGCTACAGGCCTGATGACATAGATTTCATTGCTGAGTGATATTGCATTGTACGTAAGTACCACAATTTTTATTCATTTTTCAGTTTCTGCGATATTGAACTTGTACCATAAACGGGGTTCTTGTAAACAGAGCCATCCCAAACTTTGCGGTGGCTCTGTCTTTTTGATTTTAATTTCCCTAAGCTATAGGACCATAAGTGGAAGTGCCCTAGGCTCCGTTGCTTTGTTTTTTAGATGTTTCACAAAACACCAAACACTTCTCCCTAGTGGCTGTTGGCAATTTACATCCCGCCCATCAGCATAACAAGGCTCCCAGTTCTCCATGGCCTGTCCTGCCTTTCTGGATTTTACACTTTTTTCAGAAGACCCTTTTGACCGGGGGGAAGTGAGACTTCAATGTAGTGCAGATTTCCTTTGCAAGCTTGCTTGGTTGGCCAAAAAGGGCGTATGCGTTTTCTCCTGAATATATTCAGGAAAAAACGCATACGCCCTTTTTGGCCAAGTGCATCATTGTGGACGTTCTGCCTCTTTTCCTATGCTTTAAATGCAATTCCTGTCTACCTCCTGAAATCGGTTTCCTGCAATTCTGCCCCGCTTTCAAGTCCTCTTGGCAGCCTTACTTCAGTATATTTTTGGACGATAGCTGTCATTTATAACTCTGCAGGTTTGTGAATTACAGTGCCCCTGAGCTCCTTTCTTCAACTCGCTTTCTTGTGAGCTGGCTGCAACATCGCACGATTGCTTCAGGCCCTAATTGCGTTCCGGCACGGCACGCTGAGCCTTTGGTTAATTCCTCTTCCTGGTGGGAAATGGGAGTTAAATTTGCCCGTCCAGACACCTCCAGCTAGTCTCTCATTGGTTCTCCTATTCCTGTTCATCTTCCGCAGAAATTGCAAACTGGGCCAACAGGAGGTTAAAGGCACTGACTCTCCAAGTTGGGAGAGTGTTAGTAAAGCGTCTGGAATGTTGCACCCGAGTACCAGGGGACGAGAACTGAGACATATTGGAACACGTCTCCCGATCACACGGTTGATCATACTCTGGGTTCCACATGCATGTTTTCGCCGAAGGCAGAATCCCTTACACCTGGAGAGTTGAGACCTGTGGAATGGGTACCCTACAATATGACTTCAAAGGGTCTTCATTTGCTCACCGAACCTCTCCAATCCTATCACTGCTGCGTTTATGCCCCTGTACACATGCTTGATTTTCTTTCAGAGACATAGCAATCCATAGGTTTTAAGATACTTACTAGTCAGGTACATTCTTAGGCATTAAATATGGGGTGTTGAGTCCATTTCGTTGAGCAAGGAGTAGTTCTTGTCTATTCCATATTTGGCTTAAGGAACTTTATCTGTGCTCATTTCAATCTCTGGTTTTATGCAGCACCCCAACTCACCTTTCTCCTTAAGCAAGCAAAAGTTGGTTTTCTAAATTTGAGACCCTGTTCTGTCTTGTAATCCAGTTTCTGTGTAGCCAAGTTTACATTCCGTGTATTAGTGATATGTTATGATGTTTCTTTTTCTGTGTGACTTATTTCAGGTAGAATCATCATACCTGAATCCACTCTATGCTGCTACGGGCCTGATGACATAGATTTCATTGCTGAGTGATATTACATTGTACGTAAGTACCACAACTTCTTTATCCATTTTTCAGTTTCTGCGATATTGAACTTGTACCATAAACGGGGTTCTTGTAAACAGAGCCGTCCCAAACTTTGGGGTGGCTCTGTCTTTTTGATTTTAATTTCCCTAAGCTATAGGACCATAAGTGGAAGTGCCCTAGTCTCCGTTGCTTTGTTTTTTAGATGTTTCAGGAAACACCATACACTTCTCCCAAGTGGCTGTTGGCAATTTACATCCCGGCAATCAGCATAACAAGGCTCCCAGTTCTCCATGGCCTGTCCTGCCTTTCTGGATTTTACACATTATTCAGATGGCCCTTTTGACCGGGGGGAAGTGAGACTTCATTGTAGTGCAGATTTCCTTTGCAAGCTTGCTTGGTTGGCCAAAAAGGGCGTATGCGTTTTCTCCTGAATATATTCAGGAAAAAACGCATACGCCCTTTTTGGCCAAGTGCATCATTGTGGACGTTCTGCCTCTTTTCCTATGCTTTAAATGCAATTCCAGTCTACCTCCAGAAATCGGTTTCCTGCAATTCTGCCCCGCTTTCAAGTCCTCTTGGCAGCCTTACTTCAGTATATTTTTGGACGATAGCTGTCATTTATAACTCTGCAGGTTTGTGAATTACAGTGCCCCTGAGCTCCTTTCTTCAACTCGCTTTCTTGTGAGCTGGCTGCAACATCGCACGATTGCTTCAGGCCCTAATTGCGTTCCGGCACGGCACGCTGAGCCTTTGGTTAATTCCTCTTCCTGGTGGGAAATGGGAGTTAAATTTGCCCGTCCAGACACCTCCAGCTAGTCTCTCATTGGTTCTCCTATTCCTGTTCATCTTCCGCAGAAATTGCAAACTGGGCCAACAGGAGGTTAAAGGCACTGACTCTCCAAGTTGGGAGAGTGTTAGTAAAGCGTCTGGAATGTTGCACCCGAGTACCAGGGGACGAGAACTGAGACATATTGGAACACGTCTCCCGATCACACGGTTGATCATACTCTGGGTTCCACATGCATGTTTTAGCTGAAGGCAGAATCCCTTAAACTTGGAGAGTTGAGACCCGTGGAATGGGTCCCATGCAATAAGACTTCAAAGGGTCTTCATTTGCTCACCGAACCTCTCCAATCCTATCACTGCTGCGTTTATGCCCCTGTACACACGCTTGATTTTCTTTCAGAGACATAGCAATCCATAGGTTTTAAGATACTTACTAGTCAGGTACATTCTTAGGCGTTTACTATGGGGTGTTGAGTCCATTTCGTTGAGCAAGGAGTAGTTCTTGTCTATTCCATATTTGACTTAAGGAACTTTATCTGTGCTCATTTCAATCTCTGGTTTTATGCAGCACCCCAACTCACCTTTCCCCTTAAGCAAGCATAAGTTGGTTTTCTAAATTTGAGACCCTGTTCTGTTTTGTAATCCAGTTCCTGTGTAGCCAAGTTTACATTCCGTGTATTAGTGGTATCTTATGATGTTTCTTTTTATGTGTGACTTATTTCAGTTAGAATCATCATACCTGAATCCACTCATTATGCTGCTACGGGCCTGATGACATAGATTTCATTGCTGAGTGATATTGCATTGTACGTAAGTGCCACAACTTCTTTATCCATTTTTCACTTTCTGCGATATTGAACTTGTACCGTAAATGAGGTTCTTGTAAACAGAGCCGTCCCAAACTTTCGGGTGGCTGTGTCTTTTTGATTTTAATTTCCCTAAGCTATAGGACCATAAGTGGAAGTGCCCTAGGCTCTGTTGCTTTGTTTTTTAGATGTTTCAGGAAACACCATACACTTCTCCCAAGTGGCTGTTGGCAATTTACATCCCGCCCATCAGCATAACAAGGCTCCCAGTTCTCCATGGCCTGTCCTGCCTTTCTGGATTTTACACTTTTTTCAGATGGCCCTTTTGACCGGGGGGAAGTGAGACTTCATTGTAGTGCAGATTTCCTTTGCAAGCTTGCTTGGTTGGCCAAAAAGGGCGTATGCGTTTTCTCCTGAATATATTCAGGAAAAAACGCATACGCCCTTTTTGGCCAAGTGCATCATTGTGGACGTTCTGCCTCTTTTCCTATGCTTTAAATGCAATTCCAGTCTACCTCCTGAAATCGGTTTCCTGCAATTCTGCCCGGCTTTCAAGTCCTCTTGGCAGCCTTACTTCAGTATATTTTTGGACGATAGCTGTCATTTATAACTCTGCAGGTTTGTGAATTACAGTGCCCCTGAGCTCCTTTCTTCAACTCGCTTTCTTGTGAGCTGGCCGCAACCCCGCAGTATTGCTTCAGGCCCTAATCTTGTTCTGGCACGGCACGCTGAGCCTTTGGTTAATTCCTCTTCCTGGTGGGAAATGACAGTTAAATTTGTGCATCCAGACACCTCCAGCTAGTCTCTCATTGGTTCTCCCTATTCCTGTTCATCTTCCGCAGAAATTGCAAACTGGGCTAAACAGGATGTTAAAGGCACTGACTCTCCAAGTCGGGAGAGTGTTAGCAAAGCGTCTGGAATGTTGCACCCGAGTACCAGGGGACGAGAACTGAGATATATTGGAACACGTCTCCCGATCACACGGTTGATCATACTCTGTGTTCCACATGCATGTTTTAGCTGAAGGCAGAATCCCTTAAACCTGGAGAGTTGAGACCTGTGGAATGGGTACCATGCAATATGACTTCAAAGGGTCTTCATTTGCTCACCGAACCTCTCCAATCCTATCACTGCTGCGTTTATGCCCCTGTACACATGCTTGATTTTCTTTCAGAGACATAGCAATCCATAGGTTTTAAGATACTTACTAGTCAGGTACATTCTTAGGCATTAAATATGGGGTGTTGAGTCCATTTCGTTGAGCAAGGAGTAGTTCTTGTCTATTCCATATTTGGCTTAAGGAACTTTATCTGTGCTCATTTCAATCTCTGGTTTTATGCAGCACCCCAACTCACCTTTCCCCTTAAGCAAGCATAAGTTGGTTTTCTAAATATGAGACCCTGTTCTGTTTTGTAATCCAGTTCCTGTGTAGCCAAGTTTACATTCCGTGTATTAGTGATATCTTATGATGTTTCTTTTTCTGTGTGACTTATTTCAGGTAGAATCATCATACCTGAATCCACTCATTATGCTGCTACGGGCCTGATGACATAGATTTCATTGCTGAGTGATATTGCATTGTACGTAAGTACCACAACTTCTTTATCCATTTTTCACTTTCTGTGATATTGAACTTGTACCGTAAACGAGGTTCTTGTAAACAGAGCCGTCCCAAACTTTGGGGTGGCTGTGTCTTTTTGATTTTAATTTCCCTAAGCTATAGGACCATAAGTGGAAGTGCCCTAGGCTCTGTTGCTTTGTTTTTTAGATGTTTCGGGAAAAACCATACACTTCTCCCTAGTGGCTGTTGGCAATTTACATCCCGCCCATCAGCATAACAAGGCTCCCAGTTCTCCATGGCCTGTCCTGCCTTTCTGGATTTTACACTTTTTTCAGATGGCCCTTTTGACTGGGGGGAAGTGAGACTTCATTGTAGTGCAGATTTCCTTTGCAAGCTTGCTTGGTTGGCCAAAAAGGGCGTATGCATTTTTTACTGAATATATTCAGGAAAAAACGCATACGCACTTTTTCGCCAAGTGCATCATTGTGGACGTTCTGCCTCTTTTCCTATGCTTTAAATGCAATTCCAGTCTACCTCCTGAAATCGGTTTCCTGCAATTCTGCCCCGCTTTCAAGTCCTCTTGGCAGCCTTACTTCAGTATATTTTTGGACGATAGCTGTCATTTATAACTCTGCAGGTTTGTGAATTACAGTGCCCCTGAGCTCCTTTCTTCAACTCGCTTTCTTGTGAGCTGGCCGCAACACCGCAGTATTGCTTCAGGCCCTAATCTGGTTCCGGCACGGCACGCTGAGCCTTTGGTTAATTCCTCTTCCTGGTGGGAAATGACAGTTAAATTTACTCGTCCAGACACCTCCAGCTAGTCTCTCATTGGTTCTCCTATTCCTGTTCATCTTCCGCAGAAATTGCAAACTGGGCGAAACAGGAGGTTAAAGGCACTGACTCTCCAAGTCGGGAGAGTGTTAGTAAAGCGTCTGGAATGTTGCACCCAAGTACCAGGGGACGAGAACTGAGACATATTGGAACACGTCTCCCGATCACACGGTTGATCATACTCTGGGTTCCACATGCATGTTTTAGCTGAAGGCAGAATCCTTTAAACCTGGAGAGTTGAGACCTGTGGAATGGGTACCATGCAATATGACTTCAAAGGGTCTTCAATTGCTCAGCGAACTTCTCCAATCCTATCACTGCTGCGTTTATGCCCCTGTACACACGCTTGATTCTCTTTCGGAGACATAGCAATCCATAGGTTTTAAGATACTTACTAGTCAGGTACATTCTTAGGCGTTTAATATGGTGTGTTGAGTCCATTTCGTTGAGCAACGAGTAGCTCTTGTCTATTCCATATTTGGCTTAAGGAACTTTATCTGTGCTCATTTCAATCTCTGGTTTGATGCAGCACCCCAACTCAAATATCCCCTTAAGCAAGCATAAGTTGGTTTTCTAAATTTGAGACCCTGTTTTGTTTTGTAATCAGTTCCTGTGTAGCCAAGTTTACATTCCGTGTATTAGTGATATCTTATGATGTTTCTTTTTCTGTGTGACTTATTTCAGGTAGAATCATCATACCTGAATCCACCCATTATGCTGCTACGGGCCTGATGACATAGATTTCATTGCTGAGTGATATTGCATTGTACGTAAGTACCACAATTTTTATTCATTTTTCAGTTTCTGCGATATTGAACTTGTACCATAAACGTGGTTCTTGTAAACAGAGCCATCCCAAACTTTGCGGTGGCTGTGTCTTTTTGATTTTAATTTCCCTAAGCTATAGGACCATAAGTGGAAGTGCCCTAGGCTCTGTTGCTTTGTTTTTTAGATGTTTCGGGAAAAACCATACACTTCTCCCTAGTGGCTGTTGGCAATTTACATCCCGCCCATCAGCATAACAAGGCTCCCAGTTTTCCATGGCCTGTCCTGCCTTTCTGGATTTTACACTTTTTTCAGAAGACCCTTTTGACCGGGGGGAAGTGAGACTTCAATGTAGTGCAGATTTCCTTTGCAAGCTTGCTTGGTTGGCCAAAAAGGGCGTATGCGTTTTCTCCTGAATATATTCAGGAAAAAACGCATACGCCCTTTTTGGCCAAGTGCATCATTGTGGACGTTCTGCCTCTTTTCCTATGCTTTAAATGCAATTCCAGTCTACCTCCTGAAATCGGTTTCCTGCAATTCTGCCCCGCTTTCAAGTCCTCTTGGCAGCCTTACTTCAGTATATTTTTGGACGATAGCTGTCATTTATAACTCTGCAGGTTTGTGAATTACAGTGCCCCTGAGCTCCTTTCTTCAACTCGCTTTCTTGTGAGCTGGCTGCAACATCGCACGATTGCTTCAGGCCCTAATTGCGTTCCGGCACGGCACGCTGAGCCTTTGGTTAATTCCTCTTCCTGGTGGGAAATGGGAGTTAAATTTGCCCGTCCAGACACCTCCAGCTAGTCTCTCATTGGTTCTCCTATTCCTGTTCATCTTCCGCAGAAATTGCAAACTGGGCGAAACAGGAGGTTAAAGGCACTGACTCTCCAAGTTGGGAGAGTGTTAGTAAAGCGTCTGGAATGTTGCACCCGAGTACCAGGGGACGAGAACTGAGACATATTGGAACACGTCTCCCGATCACACGGTTGATCATACTCTGGGTTCCACATGCATGTTTTCGCCGAAGGCAGAATCCCTTACACCTGGAGAGTTGAGACCTGTGGAATGGGTACCCTGCAATATGACTTCAAAGGGTCTTCATTTGCTCACCGAACCTCTCCAATCCTATCACTGCTGCGTTTATGCCCCTGTACACATGCTTGATTTTCTTTCAGAGACATAGCAATCCATAGGTTTTAAGATACTTACTAGTCAGGTACATTCTTAGGCATTAAATATGGGGTGTTGAGTCCATTTCGTTGAGCAAGGAGTAGTTCTTGTCTATTCCATATTTGGCTTAAGGAACTTTATCTGTGCTCATTTCAATCTCTGGTTTTATGCAGCACCCCAACTCACCTTTCTCCTTAAGCAAGCAAAAGTTGGTTTTCTAAATTTGAGACCCTGTTCTGTCTTGTAATCCAGTTTCTGTGTAGCCAAGTTTACATTCCGTGTATTAGTGATATGTTATGATGTTTCTTTTTCTGTGTGACTTATTTCAGGTAGAATCATCATACCTGAATCCACTCTATGCTGCTACGGGCCTGATGACATAGATTTCATTGCTGAGTGATATTACATTGTACGTAAGTACCACAACTTCTTTATCCATTTTTCAGTTTCTGCGATATTGAACTTGTACCATAAACGGGGTTCTTGTAAACAGAGCCGTCCCAAACTTTGGGGTGGCTCTGTCTTTTTGATTTTAATTTCCCTAAGCTATAGGACCATAAGTGGAAGTGCCCTAGTCTCTGTTGCTTTGTTTTTTAGATGTTTCAGGAAACACCATACACTTCTCCCAAGTGGCTGTTGGCAGTTTACATCCTGCCAATCAGCATAACAAGGCTCCCAGTTCTCCATGGCCTGTCCTGCCTTTCTGGATTTTACACATTATTCAGATGGCCCTTTTGACCGGGGGGAAGTGAGACTTCATTGTAGTGCAGATTTCCTTTGCAAGCTTGCTTGGTTGGCCAAAAAGGGCGTATGCGTTTTTTCCTGAATATATTCAGGAAAAAACGCATACGCCCATTTTGGCCAAGTGCATCATTGTGGACGTTCTGCCTCTTTTCTTATGCTTTAAATGCAATTCCAGTCTACCTCCAGAAATCGGTTTCCTGCAATTCTGCCCCGCTTTCAAGTCCTCTTGGCAGCCTTACTTCAGTATATTTTTGGACGATAGCTGTCATTTATAACTCTGCAGGTTTGTGAATTACAGTGCCCCTGAGCTCCTTTCTTCAACTCGCTTTCTTGTGAGCTGGCTGCAACATCGCACGATTGCTTCAGGCCCTAATTGCGTTCCGGCACGGCACGCTGAGCCTTTGGTTAATTCCTCTTCCTGGTGGGAAATGGGAGTTAAATTTGCCCGTCCAGACACCTCCAGCTAGTCTCTCATTGGTTCTCCTATTCCTGTTCATCTTCCGCAGAAATTGCAAACTGGGCCAACAGGAGGTTAAAGGCACTGACTCTCCAAGTTGGGAGAGTGTTAGTAAAGCGTCTGGAATGTTGCACCCGAGTACCAGGGGACGAGAACTGAGACATATTGGAACACGTCTCCCGATCACACGGTTGATCATACTCTGGGTTCCACATGCATGTTTTAGCTGAAGGCAGAATCCCTTAAACTTGGAGAGTTGAGACCCGTGGAATGGGTCCCATGCAATAAGACTTCAAAGGGTCTTCATTTGCTCACCGAACCTCTCCAATCCTATCACTGCTGCGTTTATGCCCCTGTACACACGCTTGATTTTCTTTCAGAGACATAGCAATCCATAGGTTTTAAGATACTTACTAGTCAGGTACATTCTTAGGCGTTTACTATGGGGTGTTGAGTCCATTTCGTTGAGCAAGGAGTAGTTCTTGTCTATTCCATATTTGACTTAAGGAACTTTATCTGTGCTCATTTCAATCTCTGGTTTTATGCAGCACCCCAACTCACCTTTCCCCTTAAGCAAGCATAAGTTGGTTTTCTAAATTTGAGACCCTGTTCTGTTTTGTAATCCAGTTCCTGTGTAGCCAAGTTTACATTCCGTGTATTAGTGGTATCTTATGATGTTTCTTTTTATGTGTGACTTATTTCAGTTAGAATCATCATACCTGAATCCACTCATTATGCTGCTACGGGCCTGATGACATAGATTTCATTGCTGAGTGATATTGCATTGTACGTAAGTGCCACAACTTCTTTATCCATTTTTCACTTTCTGCGATATTGAACTTGTACCGTAAATGAGGTTCTTGTAAACAGAGCCGTCCCAAACTTTCGGGTGGCTGTGTCTTTTTGATTTTAATTTCCCTAAGCTATAGGACCATAAGTGGAAGTGCCCTAGGCTCTGTTGCTTTGTTTTTTAGATGTTTCAGGAAACACCATACACTTCTCAGGAGTGGCTGTTGGCAATTTACATCCCGCCCATCAGCATAACAAGGCTCCCAGTTCTCCATGGCCTGTCCTGCCTTTCTGGATTTTACACTTTTTTCAGATGGCCCTTTTGACCGGGGGGAAGTGAGACTTCATTGTAGTGCAGATTTCCTTTGCAAGCTTGCTTGGTTGGCCAAAAAGGGCGTATGCGTTTTCTCCTGAATATATTCAGGAAAAAACGCATACGCCCTTTTTGGCCAAGTGCATCATTGTGGACGTTCTGCCTCTTTTCCTATGCTTTAAATGCAATTCCAGTCTACCTCCTGAAATCGGTTTCCTGCAATTCTGCCCGGCTTTCAAGTCCTCTTGGCAGCCTTACTTCAGTATATTTTTGGACGATAGCTGTCATTTATAACTCTGCAGGTTTGTGAATTACAGTGCCCCTGAGCTCCTTTCTTCAACTCGCTTTCTTGTGAGCTGGCCGCAACCCCGCAGTATTGCTTCAGGCCCTAATCTTGTTCCGGCACGGCACGCTGAGCCTTTGGTTAATTCCTCTTCCTGGTGGGAAATGACAGTTAAATTTGTGCATCCAGACACCTCCAGCTAGTCTCTCATTGGTTCTCCCTATTCCTGTTCATCTTCCGCAGAAATTGCAAACTGGGCTAAACAGGATGTTAAAGGCACTGACTCTCCAAGTCGGGAGAGTGTTAGCAAAGCGTCTGGAATGTTGCACCCGAGTACCAGGGGACGAGAACTGAGATATATTGGAACACGTCTCCCGATCACACGGTTGATCATACTCTGTGTTCCACATGCATGTTTTAGCTGAAGGCAGAATCCCTTAAACCTGGAGAGTTGAGACCTGTGGAATGGGTACCATGCAATATGACTTCAAAGGGTCTTCATTTGCTCACCGAACCTCTCCAATCCTATCACTGCTGCGTTTATGCCCCTGTACACATGCTTGATTTTCTTTCAGAGACATAGCAATCCATAGGTTTTAAGATACTTACTAGTCAGGTACATTCTTAGGCATTAAATATGGGGTGTTGAGTCCATTTCGTTGAGCAAGGAGTAGTTCTTGTCTATTCCATATTTGGCTTAAGGAACTTTATCTGTGCTCATTTCAATCTCTGGTTTTATGCAGCACCCCAACTCACCTTTCCCCTTAAGCAAGCATAAGTTGGTTTTCTAAATATGAGACCCTGTTCTGTTTTGTAATCCAGTTCCTGTGTAGCCAAGTTTACATTCCGTGTATTAGTGATATCTTATGATGTTTCTTTTTCTGTGTGACTTATTTCAGGTAGAATCATCATACCTGAATCCACTCATTATGCTGCTACGGGCCTGATGACATAGATTTCATTGCTGAGTGATATTGCATTGTACGTAAGTACCACAACTTCTTTATCCATTTTTCACTTTCTGTGATATTGAACTTGTACCGTAAACGAGGTTCTTGTAAACAGAGCCGTCCCAAACTTTGGGGTGGCTGTGTCTTTTTGATTTTAATTTCCCTAAGCTATAGGACCATAAGTGGAAGTGCCCTAGGCTCTGTTGCTTTGTTTTTTAGATGTTTCGGGAAAAACCATACACTTCTCCCTAGTGGCTGTTGGCAATTTACATCCCGCCCATCAGCATAACAAGGCTCCCAGTTCTCCATGGCCTGTCCTGCCTTTCTGGATTTTACACTTTTTTCAGATGACCCTTTTGACTGGGGGGAAGTGAGACTTCATTGTAGTGCAGATTTCCTTTGCAAGCTTGCTTGGTTGGCCAAAAAGGGCGTATGCGTTTTTTCCTGAATATATTCAGGAAAAAACGCATACGCACTTTTTCGCCAAGTGCATCATTGTGGACGTTCTGCCTCTTTTCCTATGCTTTAAATGCAATTCCAGTCTACCTCCTGAAATCGGTTTCCTGCAATTCTGCCCCGCTTTCAAGTCCTCTTGGCAGCCTTACTTCAGTATATTTTTGGACGATAGCTGTCATTTATAACTCTGCAGGTTTGTGAATTACAGTGCCCCTGAGCTCCTTTCTTCAACTCGCTTTCTTGTGAGCTGGCCGCAACACCGCAGTATTGCTTCAGGCCCTAATCTGGTTCCGGCACGGCACGCTGAGCCTTTGGTTAATTCCTCTTACTGGTGGGAAATGACAGTTAAATTTACTCGTCCAGACACCTCCAGCTAGTCTCTCATTGGTTCTCCTATTCCTGTTCATCTTCCGCAGAAATTGCAAACTGGGCGAAACAGGAAGTTAAAGGCACTGACTCTCCAAGTCGGGAGAGTGTTAGTAAAGCGTCTGGAATGTTGCACCCGAGTAACAGGGGACGAGAACTGAGACATATTGGAACACGTCTCCCGATCACACGGTTGATCATACTCTGGGTTCCACATGCATGTTTTAGCTGAAGGCAGAATCCTTTAAACCTGGAGAGTTGAGACCTGTGGAATGGGTACCATGCAATATGACTTCAAAGGGTCTTCATTTGCTCACCGAACTTCTCCAATCCTATCACTGCTGCGTTTATGCCCCTGTACACACGCTTGATTCTCTTTCGGAGACATAGCAATCCATAGGTTTTAAGATACTTACTAGTCAGGTACATTCTTAGGCGTTTAATATGATGTGTTGAGTCCATTTCGTTGAGCAAGGAGTAGCTCTTGTCTATTCCATATTTGGCTTAAGGAACTTTATCTGTGCTCATTTCAATCTCTGGTTTGATGCAGCACCCCAACTCAAATTTCCGCTTAAGCAAGCATAAGTTGGTTTTCTAAATTTGAGACCCTGTTTTGTTTTGTAATCAGTTCCTGTGTAGCCAAGTTTACATTCCGTGTATTAGTGATATCTTATGATGTTTCTTTTTCTGTGTGAGTTATTTGAGTTAGAATCATCATACCTGAATCCACCCATTATGCTGCTACGGGCCTGGTGACATAGATTTCATTGCTGAGTGATATTGCATTGTACGTAAGTACCACAATTTTTATTCATTTTTCAGTTTCTGCGATATTGAACTTGTACCATAAACGGGGTTCTTGTAAACAGAGCCATCCCAAACTTTGGGGTGGCTCTGTCTTTTTGATTTTAATTTCCCTAAGCTATAGGACCATAAGTGGAAGTGCCCTAGGCTCCGTTGCTTTGTTTTTTAGATGTTTCACAAAACACCATACACTTCTCCCTAGTGGCTGTTGGCAGTTTACATCCCGCCCATCAGCATAACAAGGCTCCCAGTTTTCCATGGCCTGTCCTGCCTTTCTGGATTTTACACTTTTTTCAGAAGACCCTTTTGACCGGGGGGAAGTGAGACTTCAATGTAGTGCAGATTTCCTTTGCAAGCTTGCTTGGTTGGCCAAAAAGTGCGTATGCGTTTTCTCCTGAATATATTCAGGAAAAAACGCATACGCCCTTTTTGGCCAAGTGCATCATTGTGGACGTTCTGCCTCTTTTCCTATGCTTTAAATGCAATTCCTGTCTACCTCCTGAAATCGGTTTCCTGCAATTCTGCCCCGCTTTCAAGTCCTCTTGGCAGCCTTACTTCAGTATATTTTTGGACGATAGCTGTCATTTATAACTCTGCAGGTTTGTGAATTACAGTGCCCCTGAGCTCCTTTCTTCAACTCGCTTTCTTGTGAGCTGGCTGCAACATCGCACGATTGCTTCAGGCCCTAATTGCGTTCCGGCACGGCACGCTGAGCCTTTGGTTAATTCCTCTTCCTGGTGGGAAATGGGAGTTAAATTTGCCCGTCCAGACACCTCCAGCTAGTCTCTCATTGGTTCTCCTATTCCTGTTCATCTTCCGCAGAAATTGCAAACTGGGCCAACAGGAGGTTAAAGGCACTGACTCTCCAAGTTGGGAGAGTGTTAGTAAAGCGTCTGCAATGTTGCACCCGAGTACCAGGGGACGAGAACTGAGACATATTGGAACACGTCTCCCGATCACACGGTTGATCATACTCTGGGTTCCACATGCATGTTTTCGCCGAAGGCAGAATCCCTTACACCTGGAGAGTTGAGACCTGTGGAATGGGTACCCTGCAATATGACTTCAAAGGGTCTTCATTTGCTCACCGAACCTCTCCAATCCTATCACTGCTGCGTTTATGCCCCTGTACACATGCTTGATTTTCTTTCAGAGACATAGCAATCCATAGGTTTTAAGATACTTACTAGTCAGGTACATTCTTAGGCATTAAATATGGGGTGTTGAGTCCATTTCGTTGAGCAAGGAGTAGTTCTTGTCTATTCCATATTTGGCTTAAGGAACTTTATCTGTGCTCATTTCAATCTCTGGTTTTATGCAGCACCCCAACTCACCTTTCTCCTTAAGCAAGCAAAAGTTGGTTTTCTAAATTTGAGACCCTGTTCTGTCTTGTAATCCAGTTTCTGTGTAGCCAAGTTTACATTCCGTGTATTAGTGATATGTTATGATGTTTCTTTTTCTGTGTGACTTATTTCAGGTAGAATCATCATACCTGAATCCACTCTATGCTGCTACGGGCCTGATGACATAGATTTCATTGCTGAGTGATATTACATTGTACGTAAGTACCACAACTTCTTTATCCATTTTTCAGTTTCTGCAATATTGAACTTGTACCATAAACGGGGTTCTTGTAAACAGAGCCGTCCCAAACTTTGGGGTGGCTCTGTCTTTTTGATTTTAATTTCCCTAAGCTATAGGACCATAAGTGGAAGTGCCCTAGTCTCCGTTGCTTTGTTTTTTAGATGTTTCAGGAAACACCATACACTTCTCCCAAGTGGCTGTTGGCAATTTACATCCCGGCAATCAGCATAACAAGGCTCCCAGTTCTCCATGGCCTGTCCTGCCTTTCTGGATTTTACACATT
Source organism: Leucopleurus acutus (assembly GCF_964270905.1). Classification (NCBI taxonomy): domain Eukaryota; kingdom Metazoa; phylum Chordata; class Mammalia; order Artiodactyla; family Delphinidae; genus Leucopleurus; species Leucopleurus acutus. Next base: position 73,992 of record NW_028138953.1, read on the forward strand.
ATTCAGATGGCCCTTTTGACCGGGGGGAAGTGAGACTTCATTGTAGTGCAGATTTCCTTTGCAAGCTTGCTTGGTTGGCCAAAAAGGGCGTATGCGTTTTCTCCTGAATATATTCAGGAAAAAACGCATACGCCCTTTTTGGCCAAGTGCATCATTGTGGACGTTCTGCCTCTTTTCTTATGCTTTAAATGCAATTCCAGTCTACCTCCAGAAATCGGTTTCCTGCAATTCTGCCCCGCTTTCAAGTCCTCTTGGCAGCCTTACTTCAGTATATTTTTGGACGATAGCTGTCATTTATAACTCTGCAGGTTTGTGAATTACAGTGCCCCTGAGCTCCTTTCTTCAACTCGCTTTCTTGTGAGCTGGCTGCAACATCGCACGATTGCTTCAGGCCCTAATTGCGTTCCGGCACGGCACGCTGAGCCTTTGGTTAATTCCTCTTCCTGGTGGGAAATGGGAGTTAAATTTGCCCGTCCAGACACCTCCAGCTAGTCTCTCATTGGTTCTCCTATTCCTGTTCATCTTCCGCAGAAATTGCAAACTGGGCGAAACAGGAGGTTAAAGGCACTGACTCTCCAAGTCAGGAGAGTGTTAGTAAAGCGTCTGGAATGTTGCACCCGAGTACCAGGGGACGAGAACTGAGACATATTGGAACACGTCTCCCGATCACACGGTTGATCATACTCTGGGTTCCACATGCATGTTTTCGCCGAAGGCAGAATCCCTTACACCTGGAGAGTTGAGACCTGTGGAATGGGTACCCTGCAATATGACTTCAAAGGGTCTTCATTTGCTCACCGAACCTCTCCAATCCTATCACTGCTGCGTTTATGCCCCTGTACACATGCTTGATTTTCTTTCAGAGACATAGCAATCCATAGGTTTTAAGATACTTACTAGTCAGGTACATTCTTAGGCATTAAATATGGGGTGTTGAGTCCATTTCGTTGAGCAAGGAGTAGTTCTTGTCTATTCCATATTTGGCTTAAGGAACTTTATCTGTGCTCATTTCAATCTCTGGTTTTATGCAGCACCCCAACTCACCTTTCTCCTTAAGCAAGCAAAAGTTGGTTTTCTAAATTTGAGACCCTGTTCTGTCTTGTAATCCAGTTTCTGTGTAGCCAAGTTTACATTCCGTGTATTAGTGATATGTTATGATGTTTCTTTTTCTGTGTGACTTATTTCAGGTAGAATCATCATACCTGAATCCACTCTATGCTGCTACGGGCCTGATGACATAGATTTCATTGCTGAGTGATATTACATTGTACGTAAGTACCACAACTTCTTTATCCATTTTTCAGTTTCTGCGATATTGAACTTGTACCATAAACGGGGTTCTTGTAAACAGAGCCGTCCCAAACTTTGGGGTGGCTGTGTCTTTTTGATTTTAATTTCCCTAAGCTATAGGACCATAAGTGGAAGTGCCCTAGTCTCCGTTGCTTTGTTTTTTAGATGTTTCAGGAAACACCATACACTTCTCCCAAGTGGCTGTTGGCAGTTTACATCCTGCCAATCAGCATAACAAGGCTCCCAGTTCTCCATGGCCTGTCCTGCCTTTCTGGATTTTACACATTATTCAGATGGCCCTTTTGACCGGGGGGAAGTGAGACTTCATTGTAGTGCAGATTTCCTTTGCAAGCTTGCTTGGTTGGCCAAAAAGGGCGTATGCGTTTTTTCCTGAATATATTCAGGAAAAAACGCATACGCCCATTTTGGCCAAGTGCATCATTGTGGACGTTCTGCCTCTTTTCTTATGCTTTAAATGCAATTCCAGTCTACCTCCAGAAATCGGTTTCCTGCAATTCTGCCCCGCTTTCAAGTCCTCTTGGCAGCCTTACTTCAGTATATTTTTGGACGATAGCTGTCATTTATAACTCTGCAGGTTTGTGAATTACAGTTCCCCTGAGCTCCTTTCTTCAACTCGCTTTCTTGTGAGCTGGCTGCAATATCGCACGATTGCATCAGGCCCTAATTGCGTTCTGGCACGGCACGCTGAGCCTTTGGTTAATTCCTCTTCTTGGTGGGAAATGGGAGTTAAATTTGCCCGTCCAGACACCTCCAGCTAGTCTCTCATTGGTTCTCCCTATTCCTGTTCATCTTCCGCAGAAATTGCAAACTGGGCGAAACAGGAGGTTAAAGGCACTGACTCTCCAAGTCGGGAGAGTGTTAGTAAAGCGTCTGGAATGTTGCACCCGAGTACCAGGAGACGAGAACTGAGACATATTGGAACACGTCTCCCGATCACATGGTTGATCATACTCTGGGTTCCACATGCATGTTTTAGCTGAAGGAAGAATCCCTTAAACCTGGAGAGTTGAGACCCGTGGAATGGGTACCATGCAATATGACTTCAAAGGGTCTTCATTTGCTCACCGAACCTCTCCAATCCTATCACTGCTGCGTTTATGCCCCTGTACACACGCTTGATTTTCTTTCAGAGACATAGCAATCCATAGGTTTTAAGATACTTACTAGTCAGGTACATTCTTAGGCATTTACTATGGGGTGTTGAGTCCATTTCGTTGAGCAAGGAGTAGTTCTTGTCTATTCCATATTTGACTTAAGGAACTTTATCTGTGCTCATTTCAATCTCTGGTTTTATGCAGCACCCCAACTCACCTTTCCCCTTAAGCAAGCATAAGTTGGTTTTCTAAATTTGAGACCCTGTTCTGTTTTGTAATCCAGTTCCTGTGTAGCCAAGTTTACATTCCGTGTATTAGTGGTATCTTATGATGTTTCTTTTTATGTGTGACTTATTTCAGTTAGAATCATCATACCTGAATCCACTCATTATGCTGCTACGGGCCTGATGACATAGATTTCATTGCTGAGTGATATTGCATTGTACGTAAGTGCCACAACTTCTTTATCCATTTTTCACTTTCTGCGATATTGAACTTGTACCGTAAATGAGGTTCTTGTAAACAGAGCCGTCCCAAACTTTCGGGTGGCTGTGTCTTTTTGATTTTAATTTCCCTAAGCTATAGGACCATAAGTGGAAGTGCCCTAGGCTCTGTTGCTTTGTTTTTTAGATGTTTCAGGAAACACCATACACCTCTCCCGAGTGGCTGTTGGCAATTTACATCCCGCCCATCAGCATAACAAGGCTCCCAGTTCTCCATGGCCTGTCCTGCCTTTCTGGATTTTACACTTTTTTCAGATGGCCCTTTTGACCGGGGGAAAGTGAGACTTCATTGTAGTGCAGATTTCCTTTGCAAGCTTGCTTGGTTGGCCAAAAAGGGCGTATGCGTTTTCTCCTGAATATATTCAGGAAAAAACGCATACGCCCTTTTTGGCCAAGTGCATCATTGTGGACGTTCTGCCTCTTTTCCTATGCTTTAAATGCAATTCCAGTCTACCTCCTGAAATCGGTTTCCTGCAATTCTGCCCGGCTTTCAAGTCCTCTTGGCAGCCTTACTTCAGTATATTTTTGGACGATAGCTGTCATTTATAACTCTGCAGGTTTGTGAATTACAGTGCCCCTGAGCTCCTTTCTTCAACTCGCTTTCTTGTGAGCTGGCCGCAACCCCGCAGTATTGCTTCAGGCCCTAATCTTGTTCCGGCACGGCACGCTGAGCCTTTGTTTAATTCCTCTTCCTGGTGGGAAATGACAGTTAAATTTGTGCATCCAGACACCTCCAGCTAGTCTCTCATTGGTTCTCCCTATTCCTGTTCATCTTCCGCAGAAATTGCAAACTGGGCTAAACAGGATGTTAAAGGCACTGACTCTCCAAGTCGGGAGAGTGTTAGCAAAGCGTCTGGAATGTTGCACCCGAGTACCAGGGGACGAGAACTGAGATATATTGGAACACGTCTCCCGATCACACGGTTGATCATACTCTGTGTTCCACATGCATGTTTTAGCTGAAGGCAGAATCCCTTAAACCTGGAGAGTTGAGACCTGTGGAATGGGTACCATGCAATATGACTTCAAAGGGTCTTCATTTGCTCACCGAACCTCTCCAATCCTATCACTGCTGCGTTTATGCCCCTGTACACATGCTTGATTTTCTTTCAGAGACATAGCAATCCATAGGTTTTAAGATACTTACTAGTCAGGTACATTCTTAGGCATTAAATATGGGGTGTTGAGTCCATTTCGTTGAGCAAGGAGTAGTTCTTGTCTATTCCATATTTGGCTTAAGGAACTTTATCTGTGCTCATTTCAATCTCTGGTTTTATGCAGCACCCCAACTCACCTTTCCCCTTAAGCAAGCATAAGTTGGTTTTCTAAATATGAGACCCTGTTCTGTTTTGTAATCCAGTTCCTGTGTAGCCAAGTTTACATTCCGTGTATTAGTGATATCTTATGATGTTTCTTTTTCTGTGTGACTTATTTCAGGTAGAATCATCATACCTGAATCCACTCATTATGCTGCTACGGGCCTGATGACATAGATTTCATTGCTGAGTGATATTGCATTGTACGTAAGTACCACAACTTCTTTATCCATTTTTCACTTTCTGTGATATTGAACTTGTACCGTAAACGAGGTTCTTGTAAACAGAGCCGTCCCAAACTTTGGGGTGGCTGTGTCTTTTTGATTTTAATTTCCCTAAGCTATAGGACCATAAGTGGAAGTGCCCTAGGCTCTGTTGCTTTGTTTTTTAGATGTTTCGGGAAAAACCATACACTTCTCCCTAGTGGCTGTTGGCAATTTACATCCCGCCCATCAGCATAACAAGGCTCCCAGTTCTCCATGGCCTGTCCTGCCTTTCTGGATTTTACACTTTTTTCAGATGGCCCTTTTGACTGGGGGGAAGTGAGACTTCATTGTAGTGCAGATTTCCTTTGCAAGCTTGCTTGGTTGGCCAAAAAGGGCGTACGCGTTTTTTCCTGAATATATTCAGGAAAAAACGCATACGCACTTTTTCGCCAAGTGCATCATTGTGGACGTTCTGCCTCTTTTCCTATGCTTTAAATGCAATTCCAGTCTACCTCCTGAAATCGGTTTCCTGCAATTCTGCCCCGCTTTCAAGTCCTCTTGGCAGCCTTACTTCAGTATATTTTTGGATGATAGCTGTCATTTATAACTCTGCAGGTTTGTGAATTACAGTGCCCCTGAGCTCCTTTCTTCAACTCGCTTTCTTGTGAGCTGGCCGCAACACCGCAGGATTGCTTCAGGCCCTAATCTTGTTCCGGCACGGCACGCTGAGCCTTTGGTTAATTCCTCTTCCTGGTGGGAAATGACAGTTAAATTTACTCGTCCAGACACCTCCAGCTAGTCTCTCATTGGTTCTCCTATTCCTGTTCATCTTCCGCAGAAATTGCAAACTGGGCGAAACAGGAGGTTAAAGGCACTGACTCTCCAAGTCGGGAGAGTGTTAGTAAAGCGTCTGCAATGTTGCACCCGAGTACCAGGGGACGAGAACTGAGACATATTGGAACACGTCTCCCGATCACACGGTTGATCATACTCTGGGTTCCACATGCATGTTTTAGCTGAAGGCAGAATCCTTTAAACCTGGAGAGTTGAGACCTGTGGAATGGGTACCATGCAATATGACTTCAAAGGGTCTTCATTTGCTCACCGAACTTCTCCAATCCTATCACTGCTGCGTTTATGCCCCTGTACACACGCTTGATTCTCTTTCGGAGACATAGCAATCCATAGGTTTTAAGATACTTACTAGTCAGGTACATTCTTAGGCGTTTAATATGGTGTGTTGAGTCCATTTCGTTGAGCAAGGAGTAGCTCTTGTCTATTCCATATTTGGCTTAAGGAACTTTATCTGTGCTCATTTCAATCTCTGGTTTGATGCAGCACCCCAACTCAAATTTCCCCTTAAGCAAGCATAAGTTGGTTTTCTAAATTTGAGACCCTGTTTTGTTTTGTAATCAGTTCCTGTGTAGCCAAGTTTACATTCCGTGTATTAGTGATATCTTATGATGTTTCTTTTTCTGTGTGAGTTATTTGAGTTAGAATCATCATACCTGAATCCACCCATTATGCTGCTATTGGCCTGATGACATAGATTTCATTGCTGAGTGATATTGCATTGTACGTAAGTACCACAATTTTTATTCATTTTTCAGTTTCTGCGATATTGAACTTGTACCATAAACGGGGTTCTTGTAAACAGAGCCATCCCAAACTTTGGGGTGGCTCTGTCTTTTTGATTTTAATTTCCCTAAGCTATAGGACCATAAGTGGAAGTGCCCTAGGCTCCGTTGCTTTGTTTTTTAGATGTTTCACAAAACACCATACACTTCTCCCTAGTGGCTGTTGGCAATTTACATCCCGCCCATCAGCATAACAAGGCTCCCAGTTTTCCATGGCCTGTCCTGCCTTTCTGGATATTACACTTTTTTCAGAAGACCCTTTTGACCGGGGGGAAGTGAGACTTCAATGTAGTGCAGATTTCCTTTGCAAGCTTGCTTGGTTGGCCAAAAACTGCGTATGCGTTTTCTCCTGAATATATTCAGGAAAAAACGCATACGCCCTTTTTGGCCAAGTGCATCATTGTGGACGTTCTGCCTCTTTTCCTATGCTTTAAATGCAATTCCTGTCTACCTCCTGAAATCGGTTTCCTGCAATTCTGCCCCGCTTTCAAGTCCTCTTGGCAGCCTTACTTCAGTATATTTTTGGACGATAGCTGTCATTTATAACTCTGCAGGTTTGTGAATTACAGTGCCCCTGAGCTCCTTTCTTCAACTCGCTTTCTTGTGAGCTGGCTGCAACATCGCACGATTGCTTCAGGCCCTAATTGCGTTCCGGCACGGCACGCTGAGCCTTTGGTTAATTCCTTTTCCTGGTGGGAAATGGGAGTTAAATTTGCCCGTCCAGACACCTCCAGCTAGTCTCTCATTGGTTCTCCTATTCCTGTTCATCTTCCGCAGAAATTGCAAACTGGGCCAACAGGAGGTTAAAGGCACTGACTCTCCAAGTTGGGAGAGTGTTAGTAAAGCGTCTGGAATGTTGCACCCGAGTACCAGGGGACAAGAACTGAGACATATTGGAACACGTCTCCCGATTACACGGTTGATCATACTCTGGGTTCCACATGCATGTTTTCGCCGAAGGCAGAATCCCTTACACCTGGAGAGTTGAGACCTGTGGAATGGGTACCCTGCAATATGACTTCAAAGGGTCTTCATTTGCTCACCGAACCTCTCCAATCCTATCACTGCTGCGTTTATGCCCCTGTACACATGCTTGATTTTCTTTCAGAGACATAGCAATCCATAGGTTTTAAGATACTTACTAGTCAGGTACATTCTTAGGCATTAAATATGGGGTGTTGAGTCCATTTCGTTGAGCAAGGAGTAGTTCTTGTCTATTCCATATTTGGCTTAAGGAACTTTATCTGTGCTCATTTCAATCTCTGGTTTTATGCAGCACCCCAACTCACCTTTCTCCTTAAGCAAGCAAAAGTTGGTTTTCTAAATTTGAGACCCTGTTCTGTCTTGTAATCCAGTTTCTGTGTAGCCAAGTTTACATTCCGTGTATTAGTGATATGTTATGATGTTTCTTTTTCTGTGTGACTTATTTCAGGTAGAATCATCATACCTGAATCCACTCATTATGCTGCTACGGGCCTGATGACATAGATTTCATTGCTGAGTGATATTGCATTGTACGTAAGTACCACAACTTCTTTATGCATTTTTCACTTTCTGCGATATTGAACTTGTACCGTAAATGAGGTTCTTGTAAACAGAGCCGTCCCAAACTGGGGTGGCTGTGTCTTTTTGATTTTAATTTCCCTAAGCTATAGGACCATAAGTGGAAGTGCCCTAGGCTCCGTTGCTATGCATTTTAGATGTTTCAGGAAGCACCATACACTTCTTCCCAGTGGCGCTTGGCAATTTACATCCCGCCCATCAGCATAACAAGGCTCCCAGTTCTCCATCGCCTGTCCTGCCTTTCTGCATTTTACACTTTTTTCAGATGGCCCTTTTGACCGGGGGGAAGTGAGACTTCATTGTAGTGTAGATTTCCTTTGCAAGCTTGCTTGGTTGGCCAAAAAGGGCGTATGCGTTTTCTCCTTAATATACTCATAAAAAAACGCATACGCCCTTTTTGGCCAAGTGCATCATTGTGGACGTTCTGCCTCTTTTCCTATGCTTTAAATGCAATTCCAGTCTACCTCCTGAAATCGGTTTCCTGCAATTCTGCCCCGCTTTCAAGTCCTCTTGGCAGCCTTACTTCAGTATATTTTTGGATGATAGCTGTCATTTATAACTCTGCAGGTTTGTGAATTACAGTGCCCCTGAGCTCCTTTCTTCAACTCGCTTTCTTGTGAGCTGGCCGCAACCCCGCAGGATTGCTTCAGGCCCTAATCTTGTTCCGGCACGGCACGCTGAGCCTTTGGTTAATTCCTCTTCCTGGTGGGAAATGACAGTTAAATTTGTGCATCCAGACACCTCCAGCTAGTCTCTCTTTGGTTCTCCCTATTCCTGTTCATCTTCCGCAGAAATTGCAAACTGGGCTAAACAGGAGGTTAAAGGCACTGACTCTCCAAGTCGGGAGTGTGTTAGTAAAGCGTCTGGAATGTTGCACCCGAGTACCAGGGGACGAGAACTGAGATATATTGGAACACGTCTCCCGATCACACGGTTGATCATACTCTGTGTTCCACATGCATGTTTTAGCTGAAGGCAGAATCCCTTAAACCTGGAGAGTTGAGACCTGTGGAATGGGTACCATGCAATATGACTTCAAAGGGTCTTCATTTGCTCACCGAACCTCTCCAATCCTATCACTGCTGCGTTTATGCCCCTGTACACATGCTTGATTTTCTTTCAGAGACATAGCAATCCATAGGTTTTAAGATACTTACTAGTCAGGTACATTCTTAGGCATTAAATATGGGGTGTTGAGTCCATTTCGTTGAGCAAGGAGTAGTTCTTGTCTATTCCATATTTGGCTTAAGGAACTTTATCTGTGCTCATTTCAATCTCTGGTTTTATGCAGCACCCCAACTCACCTTTCCCCTTAAGCAAGCATAAGTTGGTTTTCTAAATATGAGACCCTGTTCTGTTTTGTAATCCAGTTCCTGTGTAGCCAAGTTTACATTCCGTGTATTAGTGATATCTTATGATGTTTCTTTTTCTGTGTGACTTATTTCAGGTAGAATCATCATACCTGAATCCACTCATTATGCTGCTACGGGCCTGATGACATAGATTTCATTGCTGAGTGATATTGCATTGTACGTAAGTACCACAACTTCTTTATCCATTTTTCACTTTCTGTGATATTGAACTTGTACCGTAAACGAGGTTCTTGTAAACAGAGCCGTCCCAAACTTTGGGGTGGCTGTGTCTTTTTGATTTTAATTTCCCTAAGCTATAAGACCATAAGTGGAAGTGCCCTAGGCTCTGTTGCTTTGTTTTTTAGATGTTTCGGGAAAAACCATACACTTCTCCCTAGTGGCTGTTGGCAATTTACATCCCGCCCATCAGCATAACAAGGCTCCCAGTTCTCCATGGCCTGTCCTGCCTTTCTGGATTTTACACTTTTTTCAGATGGCCCTTTTGACTGGGGGGAAGTGAGACTTCATTGTAGTGCAGATTTCCTTTGCAAGCTTGCTTGGTTGGCCAAAAAGGGCGTATGCGTTTTTTCCTGAATATATTCAGGAAAAAACGCATACGCACTTTTTCGCCAAGTGCATCATTGTGGACGTTCTGCCTCTTTTCCTATGCTTTAAATGCAATTCCAGTCTACCTCCTGAAATCGGTTTCCTGCAATTCTGCCCCGCTTTCAAGTCCTCTTGGCAGCCTTACTTCAGTATATTTTTGGACGATAGCTGTCATTTATAACTCTGCAGGTTTGTGAATTACAGTGCCCCTGAGCTCCTTTCTTCAACTCGCTTTCTTGTGAGCTGGCCGCAACCCCGCAGGATTGCTTCAGGCCCTAATCTTGTTCCGGCACGGCACGCTGAGCCTTTGGTTAATTCCTCTTCCTGGTGGGAAATGACAGTTAAATTTGTGCATCCAGACACCTCCAGCTAGTCTCTCATTGGTTCTCCCTATTCCTGTTCATCTTCCGCAGAAATTGCAAACTGGGCTAAACAGGAGGTTAAAGGCACTGACTCTCCAAGTCGGGAGTGTGTTAGTAAAGCGTCTGGAATGTTGCACCCGAGTACCAGGGGACGAGAACTGAGATATATTGGAACACGTCTCCCGATCACACGGTTGATCATACTCTGTGTTCCACATGCATGTTTTAGCTGAAGGCAGAATCCCTTAAACATGGAGAGTTGAGACCTGTGGAATGGGTACCATGCAATATGACTTCAAAGGGTCTTCATTTGCTCACCGAACCTCTCCAATCCTATCACTGCTGCGTTTATGCCCCTGTACACATGCTTGATTTTCTTTCAGAGACATAGCAATCCATAGGTTTTAAGATACTTACTAGTCAGGTACATTCTTAGGCATTAAATATGGGGTGTTGAGTCCATTTCGTTGAGCAAGGAGTAGTTCTTGTCTATTCCATATTTGGCTTAAGGAACTTTATCTGTGCTCATTTCAATCTCTGGTTTTATGCAGCACCCCAACTCACCTTTCCCCTTAAGCAAGCATAAGTTGGTTTTCTAAATATGAGACCCTGTTCTGTTTTGTAATCCAGTTCCTGTGTAGCCAAGTTTACATTCCGTGTATTAGTGATATCTTATGATGTTTCTTTTTCTGTGTGACTTATTTCAGGTAGAATCATCATACCTGAATCCACTCATTATGCTGCTACGGGCCTGATGACATAGATTTCATTGCTGAGTGATATTGCATTGTACGTAAGTACCACAACTTCTTTATCCATTTTTCACTTTCTGTGATATTGAACTTGTACCGTAAACGAGGTTCTTGTAAACAGAGCCGTCCCAAACTTTGGGGTGGCTGTGTCTTTTTGATTTTAATTTCCCTAAGCTATAGGACCATAAGTGGAAGTGTCCTAGGCTCTGTTGCTTTGTTTTTTAGATGTTTCGAGAAAAACCATACACTTCTCCCTAGTGGCTGTTGGCAATTTACATCCCGCCCATCAGCATAACAAGGCTCCCAGTTCTCCATGGCCTGTCCTGCCTTTCTGGATTTTACACTTTTTTCAGATGGCCCTTTTGACTGGGGGGAAGTGAGACTTCATTGTAGTGCAGATTTCCTTTGCAAGCTTGCTTGGTTGGCCAAAAAGGGCGTATGCGTTTTTTCCTGAATATATTCAGGAAAAAACGCATACGCACTTTTTCGCCAAGTGCATCATTGTGGACGTTCTGCCTCTTTTCCTATGCTTTAAATGCAATTCCAGTCTACCTCCTGAAATCGGTTTCCTGCAATTCTGCCCCGCTTTCAAGTCCTCTTGGCAGCCTTACTTCAGTATATTTTTGGACGATAGCTGTCATTTATAACTCTGCAGGTTTGTGAATTACAGTGCCCCTGAGCTCCTTTCTTCAACTCGCTTTCTTGTGAGCTGGCCGCAACACCGCAGTATTGCTTCAGGCCCTAATCTGGTTCCGGCACGGCACGCTGAGCCTTTGGTTAATTCCTCTTACTGGTGGGAAATGACAGTTAAATTTACTCGTCCAGACACCTCCAGCTAGTCTCTCATTGGTTCTCCTATTCCTGTTCATCTTCCGCAGAAATTGCAAACTGGGCGAAACAGGAGGTTAAAGGCACTGACTCTCCAAGTTGGGAGAGTGTTAGTAAAGCGTCTGGAAAGTTGCACCCGAGTAACAGGGGACGAGAACTGAGACATATTGGAACACGTCTCCCGATCACACGGTTGATCATACTCTGGGTTCCACATGCATGTTTTAGCTGAAGGCAGAATCCTTTAAACCTGGAGAGTTGAGACCTGTGGAATGGGTACCATGCAATATGACTTCAAAGGGTCTTCATTTGCTCACCGAACTTCTCCAATCCTATCACTGCTGCGTTTATGCCCCTGTACACACGCTTGATTCTCTTTCGGAGACATAGCAATCCATAGGTTTTAAGATACTTACTAGTCAAGTACATTCTTAGGCGTTTAATATGGTGTGTTGAGTCCATTTCGTTGAGCAAGGAGTAGCTCTTGTCTATTCCATATTTGGCTTAAGGAACTTTATCTGTGCTCATTTCAATCTCTGGTTTGATGCAGCACCCCAACTCAAATTTCCCCTTAAGCAAGCATAAGTTGGTTTTCTAAATTTGAGACCCTGTTTTGTTTTGTAATCAGTTCCTGTGTAGCCAAGTTTACATTCCGTGTATTAGTGATATCTTATGATGTTTCTTTTTCTGTGTGAGTTATTTGAGTTAGAATCATCATACCTGAATCCACCCATTATGCTGCTACGGGCCTGATGACATAGATTTCATTGCTGAGTGATATTGCATTGTACGTAAGTACCACAATTTTTATTCATTTTTCAGTTTCTGCGATATTGAACTTTGTACCATAAACGGGGTTCTTGTAAACAGAGCCATCCCAAACTTTGGGGTGGCTGTGTCTTTTTGATTTTAATTTCCCTAAGCTATAGGACCATAAGTGGAAGTGCCCTAGGCTCCGTTGCTTTGTTTTTTAGATGTTTCACAAAACACCATACACTTCTCCCTAGTGGCTGTTGGCAATTTACATCCCGCCCATCAGCATAACAAGGCTCCCAGTTTTCCATGGCCTGTCCTGCCTTTCTGGATTTTACACTTTTTTCAGAAGACCCTTTTGACCGGGGGGAAGTGAGACTTCAATGTAGTGCAGATTTCCTTTGCAAGCTTGCTTGGTTGGCCAAAAAGTGCGTATGCGTTTTCTCCTGAATATATTCAGGAAAAAACGCATACGCCCTTTTTGGCCAAGTGCATCATTGTGGACGTTCTGCCTCTTTTCCTATGCTTTAAATGCAATTCCTGTCTACCTCCTGAAATCGGTTTCCTGCAATTCTGCCCCGCTTTCAAGTCCTCTTGGCAGCCTTACTTCAGTATATTTTTGGACGATAGCTGTCATTTATAACTCTGCAGGTTTGTGAATTACAGTGCCCCTGAGCTCCTTTCTTCAACTCGCTTTCTTGTGAGCTGGCTGCAACATCGCACGATTGCTTCAGGCCCTAATTGCGTTCCGGCACGACACGCTGAGCCTTTGGTTAATTCCTCTTCCTGGTGGGAAATGGGAGTTAAATTTGCCCGTCCAGACACCTCCAGCTAGTCTCTCATTGGTTCTCCTATTCCTGTTCATCTTCTGCAGAAATTGCAAACTGGGCCAACAGGAGGTTAAAGGCACTGACTCTCCAAGTTGGGAGAGTGTTAGTAAAGCGTCTGGAATGTTGCACCCGAGTACCAGGGGACGAGAACTGAGACATATTGGAACACGTCTCCCGATCACACGGTTGATCATACTCTGGGTTCCACATGCATGTTTTCGCCGAAGGCAGAATCCCTTACACCTGGAGAGTTGAGACCTGTGGAATGGGTACCCTGCAATATGACTTCAAAGGGTCTTCATTTGCTCACCGAACCTCTCCAATCCTATCACTGCTGCGTTTATGCCCCTGTACACATGCTTGATTTTCTTTCAGAGACATAGCAATCCATAGGTTTTAAGATACTTACTAGTCAGGTACATTCTTAGGCATTAAATATGGGGTGTTGAGTCCATTTCGTTGAGCAAGGAGTAGTTCTTGTCTATTCCATATTTGGCTTAAGGAACTTTATCTGTGCTCATTTCAATCTCTGGTTTTATGCAGCACCCCAACTCACCTTTCTCCTTAAGCAAGCAAAAGTTGGTTTTCTAAATTTGAGACCCTGTTCTGTCTTGTAATCCAGTTTCTGTGTAGCCAAGTTTACATTCCGTGTATTAGTGATATGTTATGATGTTTCTTTTTCTGTGTGACTTATTTCAGGTAGAATCATCATACCTGAATCCACTCTATGCTGCTACGGGCCTGATGACATAGATTTCATTGCTGAGTGATATTACATTGTACGTAAGTACCACAACTTCTTTATCCATTTTTCAGTTTCTGCGATATTGAACTTGTACCATAAACGGGGTTCTTGTAAACAGAGCCGTCCCAAACTTTGGGGTGGCTCTGTCTTTTTGATTTTAATTTCCCTAAGCTATAGGACCATAAGTGGAAGTGCCCTAGTCTCCGTTGCTTTGTTTTTTAGATGTTTCAGGAAACACCATACACTTCTCCCAAGTGGCTGTTGGCAATTTACATCCCGGCAATCAGCATAACAAGGCTCCCAGTTCTCCATGGCCTGTCCTGCCTTTCTGGATTTTACACATTATTCAGATGGCCCTTTTGACCGGGGGGAAGTGAGACTTCATTCTAGTGCAGATTTCCTTTGCAAGCTTGCTTGGTTGGCCAAAAAGGGCGTATGCGTTTTCTCCTGAATATATTCAGGAAAAAACGCATACGCCCTTTTTGGCCAAGTGCATCATTGTGGACGTTCTGCCTCTTTTCTTATGCTTTAAATGCAATTCCAGTCTACCTCCAGAAATCGGTTTCCTGCAATTCTGCCCCGCTTTCAAGTCCTCTTGGCAGCCTTACTTCAGTATATTTTTGGACGATAGCTGTCATTTATAACTCTGCAGGTTTGTGAATTACAGTGCCCCTGAGCTCCTTTCTTCAACTCGCTTTCTTGTGAGCTGGCTGCAACTTCGCACGATTGTTTCAGGCCCTAATTGCGTTCCGGCACGGCACGCTGAGCCTTTGGTTAATTCCTCTTCCTGGTGGGAAATGGGAGTTAAATTTGCCCGTCCAGACACCTCCAGCTAGTCTCTCATTGGTTCTCCTATTCCTGTTCATCTTCCGCAGAAATTGCAAACTGGGCGAAACAGGAGGTTAAAGGCACTGACTCTCCAAGTTGGGAGAGTGTTAGTAAAGCGTCTGGAATGTTGCACCCGAGTACCAGGGGACGAGAACTGAGACATATTGGAACACGTCTCCCGATCACACTGTTGATCATACTCTGGGTTCCACATGCATGTTTTCGCCGAAGGCAGAATCCCTTACACCTGGAGAGTTGAGACCTGTGGAATGGGTACCCTGCAATATGACTTCAAAGGGTCTTCATTTGCTCACCGAACCTCTCCAATCCTATCACTGCTGCGTTTATGCCCCTGTACACATGCTTGATTTTCTTTCAGAGACATAGCAATCCATAGGTTTTAAGATACTTACTAGTCAGGTACATTCTTAGGCATTAAATATGGGGTGTTGAGTCCATTTCGTTGAGCAAGGAGTAGTTCTTGTCTATTCCATATTTGGCTTAAGGAACTTTATCTGTGCTCATTTCAATCTCTGGTTTTATGCAGCACCCCAACTCACCTTTCTCCTTAAGCAAGCAAAAGTTGGTTTTCTAAATTTGAGACCCTGTTCTGTCTTGTAATCCAGTTTCTGTGTAGCCAAGTTTACATTCCGTGTATTAGTGTTATGTTATGATGTTTCTTTTTCTGTGTGACTTATTTCAGGTAGAATCATCATACCTGAATCCACTCATTATGCTGCTACGGGCCTGATGACATAGATTTCATTGCTGAGTGATATTGCATTGTACGTAAGTACCACAACTTCTTTATCCATTTTTCACTTTCTGTGATATTGAACTTGTACCGTAAATGAGGTTCTTGTAAACAGAGCCGTCCCAAACTTTGGGGTGGCTGTGTCTTTTTGATTTTAATTTCCCTAAGCTATAGGACCATAAGTGGAAGTGTCCTAGGCTCTGTTGCTTTGTTTTTTAGATGTTTCGGGAAAAACCATACACTTCTCCCTAGTGGCTGTTGGCAATTTACATCCCGCCCATCAGCATAACAAGGCTCCCAGTTCTCCATGGCCTGTCCTGCCTTTCTGGATTTTACACTTTTTTCAGATGGCCCTTTTGACTGGGGGGAAGTGAGACTTCATTGTAGTGCAGATTTCCTTTGCAAGCTTGCTTGGTTGGCCAAAAAGGGCGTATGCGTTTTTTCCTGAATATATTCAGGAAAAAACGCATATGCACTTTTTCGCCAAGTGCATCATTGTGGACGTTCTGTCTCTTTTCCTATGCTTTAAATGCAATTCCAGTCTACCTCCAGAAATCGGTTTCCTGCAATTCTGCCCCGCTTTCAAGTCCTCTTGGCAGCCTTACTTCAGTATATTTTTGGACGATAGCTGTCATTTATAACTCTGCAGGTTTGTGAATTACAGTGCCCCTGAGCTCCTTTCTTCAACTCGCTTTCTTGTGAGCTGGCTGCAACATCGCACGATTGCTTCAGGCCCTAATTGCGTTCCGGCACGGCACGCTGAGCCTTTGGTTAATTCCTCTTCCTGGTGGGAAATGGGAGTTAAATTTGCCCGTCCAGACACCTCCAGCTAGTCTCTCATTGGTTCTCCTATTCCTGTTCATCTTCCGCAGAAATTGCAAACTGGGCCAACAGGAGGTTAAAGGCACTGACTCTCCAAGTTGGGAGAGTGTTAGTAAAGCGTCTGGAATGTTGCACCCGAGTACCAGGGGACGAGAACTGAGACATATTGGAACACGTCTCCCGATCACACGGTTGATCATACTCTGGGTTCCACATGCATGTTTTAGCTGAAGGCAGAATCCCTTAAACTTGGAGAGTTGAGACCCGTGGAATGGGTCCCATGCAATAAGACTTCAAAGGGTCTTCATTTGCTCACCGAACCTCTCCAATCCTATCACTGCTGCGTTTATGCCCCTGTACACACGCTTGATTTTCTTTCAGAGACATAGCAATCCATAGGTTTTAAGATATTACTAGTCAGGTACATTCTTAGGCGTTTACTATGGGGTGTTGAGTCCATTTCGTTGAGCAAGGAGTAGTTCTTGTCTATTCCATATTTGACTTAAGGAACTTTATCTGTGCTCATTTCAATCTCTGGTTTTATGCAGCACCCCAACTCACCTTTCCCCTTAAGCAAGCATAAGTTGGTTTTCTAAATTTGAGACCCTGTTCTGTTTTGTAATCCAGTTCCTGTGTAGCCAAGTTTACATTCCGTGTATTAGTGGTATCTTATGATGTTTCTTTTTATGTGTGACTTATTTCAGTTAGAATCATCATACCTGAATCCACTCATTATGCTGCTACGGGCCTGATGACATAGATTTCATTGCTGAGTGATATTGCATTGTACGTAAGTGCCACAACTTCTTTATCCATTTTTCACTTTCTGTGATATTGAACTTGTACCGTAAATGAGGTTCTTGTAAACAGAGCCATCCCAAACTTTCGGGTGGCTGTGTCTTTTTGATTTTAATTTCCCTAAGCTTTAGGACCATAAGTGGAAGTGCCCTAGGCTCTGTTGCTTTGTTTTTTAGATGTTTCAGGAAACACCATACACTTCTCAGGAGTGGCTGTTGGCAATTTACATCCCGCCCATCAGCATAACAAGGCTCCCAGTTCTCCATGGCCTGTCCTGCCTTTCTGGATTTTACACTTTTTTCACATGGCCCTTTTGACCGGGGGGAAGTGAGACTTCATTGTAGTGCAGATTTCCTTTGCAAGCTTGCTTGGTTGGCCAAAAAGGGCGTATGCGTTTTCTCCTGAATATATTCAGGAAAAAACGCATACGCCCTTTTTGGCCAAGTGCATCATTGTGGACGCTCTGCCTCTTTTCCTATGCTTTAAATGCAATTCCAGTCTACCTCCTGAAATCGGTTTCCTGCAATTCTGCCCGGCTTTCAAGTCCTCTTGGCAGCCTTACTTCAGTATATTTTTGGACGATAGCTGTCATTTATAACTCTGCAGGTTTGTGAATTACAGTGCCCCTGAGCTCCTTTCTTCAACTCGCTTTCTTGTGAGCTGGCCGCAACCCCGCAGTATTGCTTCAGGCCCTAATCTTGTTCCGGCACGGCACGCTGAGCCTTTGGTTAATTCCTCTTCCTGGTGGGAAATGACAGTTAAATTTGTGCATCCAGACACCTCCAGCTAGTCTCTCATTGGTTCTCCCTATTCCTGTTCATCTTCCGCAGAAATTGCAAACTGGGCTAAACAGGATGTTAAAGGCACTGACTCTCCAAGTCGGGAGAGTGTTAGCAAAGCGTCTGGAATGTTGCACCCGAGTACCAGGGGACGAGAACTGAGATATATTGGAACACATCTCCCGATCACACGGTTGATCATACTCTGTGTTCCACATGCATGTTTTAGCTGAAGGCAGAATCCCTTAAACCTGGAGAGTTGAGACCTGTGGAATGGGTACCATGCAATATGACTTCAAAGGGTCTTCATTTGCTCACCGAACCTCTCCAATCC
The DNA here is from genome assembly GCF_964270905.1 of Leucopleurus acutus. Classification (NCBI taxonomy): domain Eukaryota; kingdom Metazoa; phylum Chordata; class Mammalia; order Artiodactyla; family Delphinidae; genus Leucopleurus; species Leucopleurus acutus. The sequence continues at coordinate 92,165 of NW_028138953.1, forward strand.
TATCACTGCTGCGTTTATGCCCCTGTACACATGCTTGATTTTCTTTCAGAGACATAGCAATCCATAGGTTTTAAATACTTACTAGTCAGGTACATTCTTAGGCATTAAATATGGGGTGTTGAGTCCATTTCGTTGAGCAAGGAGTAGTTCTTGTCTATTCCATATTTGGCTTAAGGAACTTTATCTGTGCTCATTTCAATCTCTGGTTTTATGCAGCACCCCAACTCACCTTTCCCCTTAAGCAAGCATAAGTTGGTTTTCTAAATATGAGACCCTGTTCTGTTTTGTAATCCAGTTCCTGTGTAGCCAAGTTTACATTCCGTGTATTAGTGATATCTTATGATGTTTCTTTTTCTGTGTGACTTATTTCAGGTAGAATCATCATACCTGAATCCACTCATTATGCTGCTACGGGCCTGATGACATAGATTTCATTGCTGAGTGATATTGCATTGTACGTAAGTACCACAACTTCTTTATCCATTTTTCACTTTCTGTGATATTCAACTTGTACCGTAAACGAGGTTCTTGTAAACAGAGCCGTCCCAAACTTTGGGGTGGCTGTGTCTTTTTGATTTTAATTTCCCTAAGCTATAGGACCATAAGTGGAAGTGCCCTAGGCTCTGTTGCTTTGTTTTTTAGATGTTTCGGGAAAAACCATACACTTCTCCCTAGTGGCTGTTGGCAATTTACATCCCGCCCATCAGCATAACAAGGCTCCCAGTTCTCCATGGCCTGTCCTGCCTTTCTGGATTTTACACTTTTTTCAGATGGCCCTTTTGACTGGGGGGAAGTGAGACTTCATTGTAGTGCAGATTTCCTTTGCAAGCTTGCTTGGTTGGCCAAAAAGGGCGTATGCGTTTTTTCCTGAATATATTCAGGAAAAAACGCATACGCACTTTTTCGCCAAGTGCATCATTGTGGACGTTCTGCCTCTTTTCCTATGCTTTAAATGCAATTCCAGTCTACCTCCTGAAATCGGTTTCCTGCAATTCTGCCCCGCTTTCAAGTCCTCTTGGCAGCCTTACTTCAGTATATTTTTGGACGATAGCTGTCATTTATAACTCTGCAGGTTTGTGAATTACAGTGCCCCTGAGCTCCTTTCTTCAACTCGCTTTCTTGTGAGCTGGCTGCAACATCGCACGATTGCTTCAGGCCCTAATTGCGTTCCGGCACGGCACGCTGAGCCTTTGGTTAATTCCTCTTCCTGGTGGGAAATGGGAGTTAAATTTGCCCGTCCAGACACCTCCAGCTAGTCTCTCATTGGTTCTCCTATTCCTGTTCATCTTCCGCAGAAATTGCAAACTGGGCCAACAGGAGGTTAAAGGCACTGACTCTCCAAGTTGGGAGAGTGTTAGTAAAGCGTCTGGAATGTTGCACCCGAGTACCAGGGGACGAGAACTGAGACATATTGGAACACGTCTCCCGATCACACGGTTGATCATACTCTGGGTTCCACATGCATGTTTTCGCCGAAGGCAGAATCCCTTACACCTGGAGAGTTGAGACCTGTGGAATGGGTACCCTGCAATATGACTTCAAAGGGTCTTCATTTGCTCACCGAACCTCTCCAATCCTATCACTGCTGCGTTTATGCCCATGTACACATGCTTGATTTTCTTTCAGAGACATAGCAATCCATAGGTTTTAAGATACTTACTAGTCAGGTACATTCTTAGGCATTAAATATGGGGTGTTGAGTCCATTTCGTTGAGCAAGGAGTAGTTCTTGTCTATTCCATATTTGGCTTAAGGAACTTTATCTGTGCTCATTTCAATCTCTGGTTTTATGCAGCACCCCAACTCACCTTTCTCCTTAAGCAAGCAAAAGTTGGTTTTCTAAATTTGAGACCCTGTTCTGTCTTGTAATCCAGTTTCTGTGTAGCCAAGTTTACATTCCGTGTATTAGTGATATGTTATGATGTTTCTTTTTCTGTGTGACTTATTTCAGGTAGAATCATCATACCTGAATCCACTCTATGCTGCTACGGGCCTGATGACATAGATTTCATTGCTGAGTGATATTACATTGTCCGTAAGTACCACAACTTCTTTATCCATTTTTCAGTTTCTGCGATATTGAACTTGTACCATAAACGGGGTTCTTGTAAACAGAGCCGTCCCAAACTTTGGGGTGGCTCTGTCTTTTTGATTTTAATTTCCCTAAGCTATAGGACCATAAGTGGAAGTGCCCTAGTCTCCGTTGCTTTGTTTTTTAGATGTTTCAGGAAACACCATACACTTCTCCCAAGTGGCTGTTGGCAATTTACATCCCGGCAATCAGCATAACAAGGCTCCCAGTTCTCCATGGCCTGTCCTGCCTTTCTGGATTTTACACATTATTCAGAAGGCCCTTTTGACCGGGGGGAAGTGAGACTTCATTGTAGTGCAGATTTCCTTTGCAAGCTTGCTTGGTTGGCCAAAAAGGGCGTATGCGTTTTCTCCTGAATATATTCAGGAAAAAACGCATACGCCCTTTTTGGCCAAGTGCATCATTGTGGACGTTCTGCCTCTTTTCTTATGCTTTAAATGCAATTCCAGTCTACCTCCAGAAATCGGTTTCCTGCAATTCTGCCCCGCTTTCAAGTCCTCTTGGCAGCCTTACTTCAGTATATTTTTGGACGATAGCTGTCATTTATAACTCTGCAGGTTTGTGAATTACAGTGCCCCTGAGCTCCTTTCTTCAACTCGCTTTCTTGTGAGCTGGCTGCAACATCGCACGATTGCTTCAGGCCCTAATCTGGTTCCGGCACGGCACGCTGAGCCTTTGGTTAATTCCTCTTCCTGGTGGGAAATGGGAGTTAAATTTGCCCGTCCAGACACCTCCAGCTAGTCTCTCATTGGTTCTCCTATTCCTGTTCATCTTCCGCAGAAATTGCAAACTGGGCGAAACAGGAGGTTAAAGGCACTGACTCTCCAAGTTGGGAGAGTGTTAGTAAAGCGTCTGGAATGTTGCACCCGAGTACCAGGGGACGAGAACTGAGACATATTGGAACATGTCTCCCGATCACACGGTTGATCATACTCTGGGTTCCACATGCATGTTTTCGCCGAAGGCAGAATCCCTTACACCTGGAGAGTTGAGACCTGTGGAATGGGTACCCTGCAATATGACTTCAAAGGGTCTTCATTTGCTCACCGAACCTCTCCAATCCTATCACTGCTGCGTTTATGCCCCTGTACACATGCTTGATTTTCTTTCAGAGACATAGCAATCCATAGGTTTTAAGATACTTACTAGTCAGGTACATTCTTAGGCATTAAATATGGGGTGTTGAGTCCATTTCGTTGAGCAAGGAGTAGTTCTTGTCTATTCCATATTTGGCTTAAGGAACTTTATCTGTGCTCATTTCAATCTCTGGTTTTATGCAGCACCCCAACTCACCTTTCTCCTTAAGCAAGCAAAAGTTGGTTTTCTAAATTTGAGACCCTGTTCTGTCTTGTAATCCAGTTTCTGTGTAGCCAAGTTTACATTCCGTGTATTAGTGATATGTTATGATGTTTCTTTTTCTGTGTGACTTATTTCAGGTAGAATCATCATACCTGAATCCACTCTATGCTGCTATGGGCCTGATGACATAGATTTCATTGCTGAGTGATATTACATTGTACGTAAGTACCACAACTTCTTTATCCATTTTTCAGTTTCTGCGATATTGAACTTGTACCATAAACGGGGTTCTTGTAAACAGAGCCGTCCCAAACTTTGGGGTGGCTCTGTCTTTTTGATTTTAATTTCCCTAAGCTATAGGACCATAAGTGGAAGTGCCCTAGTCTCCGTTGCTTTGTTTTTTAGATGTTTCAGGAAACACCATACACTTCTCCCAAGTGGCTGTTGGCAGTTTACATCCTGCCAATCAGCATAACAAGGCTCCCAGTTCTCCATGGCCTGTCCTGCCTTTCTGGATTTTACACATTATTCAGATGGCCCTTTTGACCGGGGGGAAGTGAGACTTCATTGTAGTGCAGATTTCCTTTGCAAGCTTGCTTGGTTGGCCAAAAAGGGCGTATGCGTTTTTTCCTGAATATATTCAGGAAAAAACGCATACGCCCATTTTGGCCAAGTGCATCATTGTGGACGTTCTGCCTCTTTTCTTATGCTTTAAATGCAATTCCAGTCTACCTCCAGAAATCGGTTTCCTGCAATTCTGCCCCGCTTTCAAGTCCTCTTGGCAGCCTTACTTCAGTATATTTTTGGACGATAGCTGTCATTTATAACTCTGCAGGTTTGTGAATTACAGTTCCCCTGAGCTCCTTTCTTCAACTCGCTTTCTTGTGAGCTGGCTGCAATATCGCACAATTGCATCAGGCCCTAATTGCGTTCCGGCACGGCACGCTGAGCCTTTGGTTAATTCCTCTTCTTGGTGGGAAATGGGAGTTAAATTTGCCCGTCCAGAAACCTCCAGCTAGTCTCTCATTGGTTCTCCCTATTCCTGTTCATCTTCCGCAGAAATTGCAAACTGGGCCAAACAGGAGGTTAAAGGCACTGACTCTCCAAGTCGGGAGAGTGTTAGTAAAGCGTCTGGAATGTTGCACCCGAGTACCAGGAGACGAGAACTGAGACATATTGGAACACGTCTCCCGATCACATGGTTGATCATACTCTGGGTTCCACATGCATGTTTTAGCTGAAGGAAGAATCCCTTAAACCTGGAGAGTTGAGACCCGTGGAATGGGTACCATGCAATATGACTTCAAAGGGTCTTCATTTGCTCACCGAACCTCTCCAATCCTATCACTGCTGCGTTTATGCCCCTGTACACACGCTTGATTTTCTTTCAGAGACATAGCAATCCATAGGTTTTAAGATACTTACTAGTCAGGTACATTCTTAGGCGTTTACTATGGGGTGTTGAGTCCATTTCGTTGAGCAAGGAGTAGTTCTTGTCTATTCCATATTTGACTTAAGGAACTTTATCTGTGCTCATTTCAATCTCTGGTTTTATGCAGCACCCCAACTCACCTTTCCCCTTAAGCAAGCATAAGTTGGTTTTCTAAATTTGAGACCCTGTTCTGTTTTGTAATCCAGTTCCTGTGTAGCCAAGTTTACATTCCGTGTATTAGTGGTATCTTATGATGTTTCTTTTTATGTGTGACTTATTTCAGTTAGAATCATCATACCTGAATCCACTCATTATGCTGCTACGGGCCTGATGACATAGATTTCATTGCTGAGTGATATTGCATTGTACGTAAGTACCACAAATTCTTTATCCATTTTTCACTTTCTGCGATATTGAACTTGTACCGTAAACGAGGTTCTTGTAAACAGAGCCGTCCCAAACTTTCGGGTGGCTGTGTCTTTTTGATTTTAATTTCCCTAAGCTATAGGACCATAAGTGGAAGTGCCCTAGGCTCTGTTGCTTTGTTTTTTAGATGTTTCAGGAAACACCATACACTTCTCAGGAGTGGCTGTTGGCAATTTACATCCCGCCCATCAGCATAACAAGGCTCCCAGTTCTCCATGGCCTGTCCTGCCTTTCTGGATTTTACACTTTTTTCAGATGGCCCTTTTGACCGGGGGGAAGTGAGACTTCATTGTAGTGCAGATTTCCTTTGCAAGCTTGCTTGGTTGGCCAAAAAGGGCGTATGCGTTTTCTCCTGAATATATTCAGGAAAAAACGCATACGCCCTTTTTGGCCAAGTGCATCATTGTGGACGTTCTGCCTCTTTTCCTATGCTTTAAATGCAATTCCAGTCTACCTCCTGAAATCGGTTTCCTGCAATTCTGCCCGGCTTTCAAGTCCTCTTGGCAGCCTTACTTCAGTATATTTTTGGACGATAGCTGTCATTTATAACTCTGCAGGTTTGTGAATTACAGTGCCCCTGAGCTCCTTTCTTCAACTCGCTTTCTTGTGAGCTGGCCGCAACCCCGCAGTATTGCTTCAGGCCCTAATCTTGTTCCGGCACGGCACGCTGAGCCTTTGGTTAATTCCTCTTCCTGGTGGGAAATGACAGTTAAATTTGTGCATCCAGACACCTCCAGCTAGTCTCTCATTGGTTCTCCCTATTCCTGTTCATCTTCCGCAGAAATTGCAAACTGGGCTAAACAGGATGTTAAAGGCACTGACTCTCCAAGTCGGGAGAGTGTTAGCAAAGCGTCTGGAATGTTGCACCCGAGTACCAGGGGACGAGAACTGAGATATATTGGAACACGTCTCCCGATCACACGGTTGATCATACTCTGTGTTCCACATGCATGTTTTAGCTGAAGGCAGAATCCCTTAAACCTGGAGAGTTGAGACCTGTGGAATGGGTACCATGCAATATGACTTCAAAGGGTCTTCATTTGCTCACCGAACCTCTCCAATCCTATCACTGCTGCGTTTATGCCCCTGTACACATGCTTGATTTTCTTTCAGAGACATAGCAATCCATAGGTTTTAAATACTTACTAGTCAGGTACATTCTTAGGCATTAAATATGGGGTGTTGAGTCCATTTCGTTGAGCAAGGAGTAGTTCTTGTCTATTCCATATTTGGCTTAAGGAACTTTATCTGTGCTCATTTCAATCTCTGGTTTTATGCAGCACCCCAACTCACCTTTCCCCTTAAGCAAGCATAAGTTGGTTTTCTAAATATGAGACCCTGTTCTGTTTTGTAATCCAGTTCCTGTGTAGCCAAGTTTACATTCCGTGTATTAGTGATATCTTATGATGTTTCTTTTTCTGTGTGACTTATTTCAGGTAGAATCATCATACCTGAATCCACTCATTATGCTGCTACGGGCCTGATGACATAGATTTCATTGCTGAGTGATATTGCATTGTACGTAAGTACCACAACTTCTTTATCCATTTTTCACTTTCTGTGATATTGAACTTGTACCGTAAACGAGGTTCTTGTAAACAGAGCCGTCCCAAACTTTGGGGTGGCTGTGTCTTTTTGATTTTAATTTCCCTAAGCTATAGGACCATAAGTGGAAGTGCCCTAGGCTCTGTTGCTTTGTTTTTTAGATGTTTCGGGAAAAACCATACACTTCTCCCTAGTGGCTGTTGGCAATTTACATCCCGCCCATCAGCATAACAAGGCTCCCAGTTCTCCATGGCCTGTCCTGCCTTTCTGGATTTTACACTTTTTTCAGATGGCCCTTTTGACTGGGGGGAAGTGAGACTTCATTGTAGTGCAGATTTCCTTTGCAAGCTTGCTTGGTTGGCCAAAAAGGGCGTATGCGTTTTCTCCTGAATATATTCAGGAAAAAACGCATACGCACTTTTTCGCCAAGTGCATCATTGTGGACGTTCTGCCTCTTTTCCTATGCTTTAAATGCAATTCCAGTCTACCTCCTGAAATCGGTTTCCTGCAATTCTGCCCCGCTTTCAAGTCCTCTTGGCAGCCTTACTTCAGTATATTTTTGGACGATAGCTGTCATTTATAACTCTGCAGGTTTGTGAATTACAGTGCCCCTGAGCTCCTTTCTTCAACTCGCTTTCTTGTGAGCTGGCCGCAACACTGCAGTATTGCTTCAGGCCCTAATCTGGTTCCGGCACGGCACGCTGAGCCTTTGGTTAATTCCTCTTCCTGGTGGGAAATGACAGTTAAATTTACTCGTCCAGACACCTCCAGATAGTCTCTCATTGGTTCTCCTATTCCTGTTCATCTTCCGCAGAAATTGCAAACTGGGCCAAACAGGAGGTTAAAGGCACTGACTCTCCAAGTTGGGAGAGTGTTAGTAAAGCGTCTGGAATGTTGCACCCGAGTACCAGGGGACGAGAACTGAGACATATTGGAACACGTCTCCCGATCACACGGTTGATCATACTCTGGGTTCCACATGCATGTTTTAGCTGAAGGCAGAATCCTTTAAACCTGGAGAGTTGAGACCTGTGGAATGGGTACCATGCAATATGACTTCAAAGGGTCTTCATTTGCTCACCGAACTTCTCCAATCCTATCACTGCTGCGTTTATGCCCCTGTACACACGCTTGATTCTCTTTCGGAGACATAGCAATCCATAGGTTTTAAGATACTTACTAGTCAGGTACATTCTTAGGCGTTTAATATGGTGTGTTGAGTCCATTTCGTTGAGCAAGGAGTAGCTCTTGTCTATTCCATATTTGGCTTAAGGAACTTTATCTGTGCTCATTTCAATCTCTGGTTTGATGCAGCACCCCAACTCAAATTTCCCCTTAAGCAAGCATAAGTTGGTTTTCTAAATTTGAGACCCTGTTTTGTTTTGTAATCAGTTCCTGTGTAGCCAAGTTTACATTCCGTGTATTAGTGATATCTTATGATGTTTCTTTTTCTGTGTGAGTTATTTGAGTTAGAATCATCATACCTGAATCCACCCATTATGCTGCTACGGGCCTGATGACATAGATTTCATTGCTGAGTGATATTGCATTGTACGTAAGTACCACAATTTTTATTCATTTTTCAGTTTCTGCGATATTGAACTTGTACCATAAACGGGGTTCTTGTAAACAGAGCCATCCCAAACTTTGGGGTGGCTCTGTCTTTTTGATTTTAATTTCCCTAAGCTATAGGACCATAAGTGGAAGTGCCCTAGGCTCCGTTGCTTTGTTTTTTAGATGTTTCACAAAACACCATACACTTCTCCCTAGTGGCTGTTGGCAATTTACATCCCGCCCATCAGCATAACAAGGCTCCCAGTTTTCCATGGCCTGTCCTGCCTTTCTGGATTTTACACTTTTTTCAGAAGACCCTTTTGACCGGGGGGAAGTGGGACTTCAATGTAGTGCAGATTTCCTTTGCAAGCTTGCTTGGTTGGCCAAAAAGTGCGTATGCGTTTTCTCCTGAATATATTCAGGAAAAAACGCATACGCCCTTTTTGGCCAAGTGCATCATTGTGGACGTTCTGCCTCTTTTCCTATGCTTTAAATGCAATTCCTGTCTACCTCCTGAAATCGGTTTCCTGCAATTCTGCCCCGCTTTCAAGTCCTCTTGGCAGCCTTACTTCAGTATATTTTTGGACGATAGCTGTCATTTATAACTCTGCAGGTTTGTGAATTACAGTGCCCCTGAGCTCCTTTCTTCAACTCGCTTTCTTGTGAGCTGGCTGCAACATCGCACGATTGCTTCAGGCCCTAATTGCGTTCCGGCACGGCACGCTGAGCCTTTGGTTAATTCCTCTTCCTGGTGGGAAATGGGAGTTAAATTTGCCCGTCCAGACACCTCCAGCTAGTCTCTCATTGGTTCTCCTATTCCTGTTCATCTTCCGCAGAAATTGCAAACTGGGCCAACAGGAGGTTAAAGGCACTGACTCTCCAAGTTGGGAGAGTGTTAGTAAAGCGTCTGGAATGTTGCACCCGAGTACCAGGGGACGAGAACTGAGACATATTGAAACACGTCTCCCGATCACACGGTTGATCATACTCTGGGTTCCACATGCATGTTTTCGCCGAAGGCAGAATCCCTTACACCTGGAGAGTTGAGACCTGTGGAATGGGTACCCTGCAATATGACTTCAAAGGGTCTTCATTTGCTCACCGAACCTCTCCAATCCTATCACTGCTGCGTTTATGCCCCTGTACACATGCTTGATTTTCTTTCAGAGACATAGCAATCCATAGGTTTTAAGATACTTACTAGTCAGGTACATTCTTAGGCATTAAATATGGGGTGTTGAGTTCATTTCGTTGAGCAAGGAGTAGTTCTTGTCTATTCCATATTTGGCTTAAGGAACTTTATCTGTGCTCATTTCAATCTCTGGTTTTATGCAGCACCCCAACTCACCTTTCTCCTTAAGCAAGCAAAAGTTGGTTTTCTAAATTTGAGACCCTGTTCTGTCTTGTAATCCAGTTTCTGTGTAGCCAAGTTTACATTCCGTGTATTAGTGATATGTTATAATGTTTCTTTTTCTGTGTGACTTATTTCAGGTAGAATCATCATACCTGAATCCACTCTATGCTGCTACGGGCCTGATGACATAGATTTCATTGCTGAGTGATATTACATTGTACGTAAGTACCACAACTTCTTTATCCATTTTTCAGTTTCTGCGATATTGAACTTGTACCATAAACGGGGTTCTTGTAAACAGAGCCGTCCCAAACTTTGGGGTGGCTCTGTCTTTTTGATTTTAATTTCCCTAAGCTATAGGACCATAAGTGGAAGTGCCCTAGTCTCCGTTGCTTTGTTTTTTAGATGTTTCAGGAAACACCATACACTTCTCCCAAGTGGCTGTTGGCAATTTACATCCCGCCCATCAGCATAACAAGGCTCCCAGTTCTCCATGGCCTGTCCTGCCTTTCTGGATTTTACACATTATTCAGATGGCCCTTTTGACCGGGGGGAAGTGAGACTTCATTGTAGTGCAGATTTCCTTTGCAAGCTTGCTTGGTTGGCCAAAAAGGGCGTATGCGTTTTCTCCTGAATATATTCAGGAAAAAACGCATACGCCCTTTTTGGCCAAGTGCATCATTGTGGACGTTCTGCCTCTTTTCCTATGCTTTAAATGCAATTCCAGTCTACCTCCAGAAATCGGTTTCCTGCAATTCTGCCCCGCTTTCAAGTCCTCTTGGCAGCCTTACTTCAGTATATTTTTGGACGATAGCTGTCATTTATAACTCTGCAGGTTTGTGAATTACAGTGCCCCTGAGCTCCTTTCTTCAACTCGCTTTCTTGTGAGCTGGCTGCAACATCGCACGATTGCTTCAGGCCCTAATTGCGTTCCGGCACGGCACGCTGAGCCTTTGGTTAATTCCTCTTCCTGGTGGGAAATGGGAGTTAAATTTGCCCGTCCAGACACCTCCAGCTAGTCTCTCATTGGTTCTCCTATTCCTGTTCATCTTCCGCAGAAATTGCAAACTGGGCCAACAGGAGGTTAAAGGCACTGACTCTCCAAGTTGGGAGAGTGTTAGTAAAGCGTCTGGAATGTTGCACCCGAGTACCAGGGGACGAGAACTGAGACATATTGGAACACGTCTCCCGATCACACGGTTGATCATACTCTGGGTTCCACATGCATGTTTTAGCTGAAGGCAGAATCCCTTAATCTTGGAGAGTTGAGACCCGTGGAATGGGTCCCATGCAATAAGACTTCAAAGGGTCTTCATTTGCTCACCGAACCTCTCCAATCCTGTCACTGCTGCGTTTATGCCCCTGTACACACGCTTGATTTTCTTTCAGAGACATAGCAATCCATAGGTTTTAAGATACTTACTAGTCAGGTACATTCTTAGGCGTTTACTATGGGGTGTTGAGTCCATTTCGTTGAGCAAGGAGTAGTTCTTGTCTATTCCATATTTGACTTAAGGAACTTTATCTGTGCTCATTTCAATCTCTGGTTTTATGCAGCACCCCAACTCACCTTTCCCCTTAAGCAAGCATAAGTTGGTTTTCTAAATTTGAGACCCTGTTCTGTTTTGTAATCCAGTTCCTGTGTAGCCAAGTTTACATTCCGTGTATTAGTGGTATCTTATGATGTTTCTTTTTATGTGTGACTTATTTCAGTTAGAATCATCATACCTGAATCCACTCATTATGCTGCTACGGGCCTGATGACATAGATTTCATTGCTGAGTGATATTGCATTGTACGTAAGTGCCACAACTTCTTTATCCATTTTTCACTTTCTGCGATATTGAACTTGTACCGTAAATGAGGTTCTTGTAAACAGAGCCGTCCCAAACTTTCGGGTGGCTGTGTCTTTTTGATTTTAATTTCCCTAAGCTATAGGACCATAAGTGGAAGTGCCCTAGGCTCTGTTGCTTTGTTTTTTAGATGTTTCAGGAAACACCATACACCTCTCCGGAGTGGCTGTTGGCAATTTACATCCCGCCCATCAGCATAACAAGGCTCCCAGTTCTCCATGGCCTGTCCTGCCTTTCTGGATTTTACACTTTTTTCAGATGGCCCTTTTGACCGGGGGGAAGTGAGACTTCATTGTAGTGCAGATTTCCTTTGCAAGCTTGCTTGGTTGGCCAAAAAGGGCATATGCGTTTTCTCCTGAATATATTCAGGAAAAAACGCATACGCCCTTTTTGGCCAAGTGCATCATTGTGGACGTTCTGCCTCTTTTCCTATGCTTTAAATGCAATTCCAGTCTACCTCCTGAAATCGGTTTCCTGCAATTCTGCCCGGCTTTCAAGTCCTCTTGGCAGCCTTACTTCAGTATATTTTTGGATGATAGCTGTCATTTATAACTCTGCAGGTTTGTGAATTACAGTGCCCCTGAGCTCCTTTCTTCAACTCGCTTTCTTGTGAGCTGGCCGCAACCCCGCAGTATTGCTTCAGGCCCTAATCTTGTTCCGGCACGGCACGCTGAGCCTTTGGTTAATTCCTCTTCCTGGTGGGAAATGACAGTTAAATTTGTGCATCCAGACACCTCCAGCTAGTCTCTCATTGGTTCTCCCTATTCCTGTTCATCTTCCGCAGAAATTGCAAACTGGGCTAAACAGGATGTTAAAGGCACTGACTCTCCAAGTCGGGAGTGTGTTAGCAAAGCGTCTGGAATGTTGCACCCGAGTACCAGGGGACGAGAACTGAGATATATTGGTACACGTCTCCCGATCACACGGTTGATCATACTCTGTGTTCCACATGCATGTTTTAGCTGAAGGCAGAATCCCTTAAACCTGGAGAGTTGAGACCTGTGGAATGGGTACCATGCAATATGACTTCAAAGGGTCTTCATTTGCTCACCGAACCTCTCCAATCCTATCACTGCTGCGTTTATGCCCCTGTACACATGCTTGATTTTCTTTCAGAGACATAGCAATCCATAGGTTTTAAGATACTTACTAGTCAGGTACATTCTTAGGCATTAAATATGGGGTGTTGAGTCCATTTCGTTGAGCAAGGAGTAGTTCTTGTCTATTCCATATTTGGCTTAAGGAACTTTATGTGTGCTCATTTCAATCTCTGGTTTTATGCACCACCCCAACTCACCTTTCCCCTTAAGCAAGCATAAGTTGGTTTTCTAAATATGAGACCCTGTTCTGTTTTGTAATCCAGTTCCTGTGTAGCCAAGTTTACATTCCGTGTATTAGTGATATCTTATGATGTTTCTTTTTCTGTGTGACTTATTTCAGGTAGAATCATCATACCTGAATCCACTCATTATGCTGCTACGGGCCTGATGACATAGATTTCATTGCTGAGTGATATTGCATTGTACGTAAGTACCACAACTTCTTTATCCATTTTTCACTTTCTGTGATATTGAACTTGTACCGTAAACGAGGTTCTTGTAAACAGAGCCGTCCCAAACTTTGGGGTGGCTGTGTCTTTTTGATTTTAATTTCCCTAAGCTATAGGACCATAAGTGGAAGTGCCCTAGGCTCTGTTGCTTTGTTTTTTAGATGTTTCGGGAAAAACCATACACTTCTCCCTAGTGGCTGTTGGCAATTTACATCCCGCCCATCAGCATAACAAGGCTCCCAGTTCTCCATGGCCTGTCCTGCCTTTCTGGATTTTACACTTTTTTCAGATGGCCCTTTTGACTGGGGGGAAGTGAGACTTCATTGTAGTGCAGATTTCCTTTGCAAGCTTGCTTGGTTGGCCAAAAAGGGCGTATGCGTTTTTTCCTGAATATATTCAGGAAAAAACGCGTACGCACTTTTTCGCCAAGTGCATCATTGTGGACGTTCTGCCTCTTTTCCTATGCTTTAAATGCAATTCCAGTCTACCTCCTGAAATCGGTTTCCTGCAATTCTGCCCCGCTTTCAAGTCCTCTTGGCAGCCTTACTTCAGTATATTTTTGGACGATAGCTGTCATTTATAACTCTGCAGGTTTGTGAATTACAGTGCCCCTGAGCTCCTTTCTTCAACTCGCTTTCTTGTGAGCTGGCCGCAACACCGCAGGATTGCTTCAGGCCCTAATCTGGTTCCGGCACGGCACACTGAGCCTTTGGTTAATTCCTCTTACTGGTGGGAAATGACAGTTAAATTTACTCGTCCAGACACCTCCAGCTAGTCTCTCATTGGTTCTCCTATTCCTGTTCATCTTCCGCAGAAATTGCAAACTGGGCGAAACAGGAGGTTAAAGGCACTGACTCTCCAAGTCAGGAGAGTGTTAGTAAAGCGTCTGGAATGTTGCACCCGAGTAACAGAGGACGAGAAATGAGACATATTGGAACACGTCTCCCGATCACACGGTTGATCATACTCTGGGTTCCACATGCATGTTTTAGCTGAAGGCAGAATCCCTTAAACTTGGAGAGTTGATACCCGTGGAATTGGGTACCATACAATATGACTTCAAAGGGTCTTCATTTGCTCACCGAACCTCTCCAATCCTATCACTGCTGCGTTTATGCCCCTGTACACATGCTTGATTTTCTTTCAGAGACATAGCAATCCATAGGTTTTAAGATACTTACTAGTCAGGTACATTCTTAGGAGTTTAATATGGGGTGTTGAGTCCATTTCGTTGAGCAAGGTGTAGTTCTTGTCTATTCCATATTTGGCTTAAGGAACTTTATCTGTGCTCCTTTCAATCTCTGGTTTTATGCAGCACCCCAACTCAGCTTTCCCCTTAAGCAAGCATAAGTTGGTTTTCTAAATTTGAGACCCTGTTCTCTTTTGTAATCCAGTTGCTCTGTAGCCTAGTTTACATTCCGTGCATTAGTGATATCTTATGATGTTTCTTTTTCTGTGTGACTTATTTCAGTTAGAATCATCATACCTGAATCCACTCATATTGCTGCTACGGGCCTGATGACATAGATTTCATTGCTGAGTGATATTGCATTGTACGTAAGTACCACAACTTCTTTATCCATTTTTCACTTTCTGCAATATTGAACTTGTACCGTAAACGAGGTTCTTGTAAACAGGGCCGTCCCAAACTGTGGGGTGGCTGTGTCTTTTTGATTTTAATTTCCCTAAGCTATAGGACCATAATTGGAAGTGCCCTAGGCTCCGCTGCTATGTTTTTTAGATGTTTCAGGAAGCAACATACACTTCTCCCGAGTGGCTGTTGGCAATTTACATCCGGCCCATCAGCATAACAAGGCTCCCAGTTCTCCATGGCCTGTCCTGCCTTTCTGGATTTTACACTTTTTTCAGATGGCCCTTTTGACTGGGGGGAAGTGAGACTTCATTGTAGTGCAGATTTCCTTTGCAAGCTTGCTTGGTTGGCCCAAAAGTGCGTATGCGTTTTTTCCTGAATACATTCAGGAAAAAACGCATACGCCCTTTTTGGCCAAGTGCATCATTGTGGACGTTCTGCCTCTTTTCCTATGCTTTAAATGCAATTCCAATCTACCTCCTGAAATCGGTTTCCTGCAATTCTGCCCCGCTTTCAAGTCCTCTTGGCAGCCTTACTTCAGTATATTTTTGGACGATAGCTGTCATTTATAACTCTGCAGGTTTGTGAATTACAGTGCCCCTGAGCTCCTTTCTTCAACTCGCTTTCTTGTGAGCTGGCCGCAACCCCGGAGGATTGCTTCAGGCCCTAATCTTGTTCCGGCACGGCACGCTGAGCCTTTGGTTAATTCCTCTTCCTGGTGGGAAATGACAGTTAAATTTGTGCATCCAGACACCTCCAGCTAGTCTCTCATTGGTTCTCCCTATTCCTGTTCATCTTCCGCAGAAATTGCAAACTGGGCTAAACAGGAGGTTAAAGGCACTGACTCTCCAAGTCGGGAGTGTGTTAGTAAAGCGTCTGGAATGTTGCACCCGAGTACCAGGGGACGAGAACTGAGATATATTGGAACACGTCTCCCGATCACACGGTTGATCATACTCTGTGTTCCACATGCATGTTTTAGCTGAAGGCAGAATCCCTTAAACTTGGAGAGTTGATACCCGTGGAATTGGGTACCATACAATATGACTTCAAAGGGTCTTCATTTGCTCACCGAACCTCTCCAATCCTATCACTGCTGCGTTTATGCCCCTGTACACATGCTTGATTTTCTTTCAGAGACATAGCAATCCATAGGTTTTAAGATACTTACTAGTCAGGTACATTCCTAGGCGTTTAATATGTGGTGTTGAGTCCACTTCGTTGAGCAAGGAGTAGTTCTTGTCTATTCCATATTTGGCTTAAGGAACTTTATCTGTGCTCATTTCAATCTCTGGTTTTATGCAGCACCCCAACTCACCTTTCCCCTTAAGCAAGCATAAGTTGGTTTTCTAAATTTGAGACCCTGTTCTGTTTTGTAATCCAGTTCCTGTATAGCCAAGTTTACATTCCGTGTATTAGTGATATCTTATGATATTTCTTTTTCTGTGTGACTTATTTCAGTTAGAATCATCATACCTGAATCCACTCATTATGCTGCTATCGGCCTGATGACATAGATTTCATTGCTGAGTGATATTGCATTGTACGTAAGTACCACAACTTCTTTATCCATTTTTCACTTTTTGCGATATTGAACTTGTACCGTAAATGAGGTTCTTGTAAACGGAGCCGCCCCAAACTTTCGGGTGGCTGTGTCTTTTTGATTTTAATTTCCCTAAGCTATAGGACCATAAGTGGAAGTGCCCTAGGCTCTGTTGCTTTGTTTTTTAGATGTTTCAGGAAACACCATACACCTCTCAGGAGTGGCTGTTGGCAATTTACATCCCGCCCATCAGCATAACAAGGCTCCCAGTTCTCCATGGCCTGTCCTGCCTTTCTGGATTTTACACTTTTTTCAGATGGCCCTTTTGACTGGGGGGAAGTGAGACTTCATTGTAGTGCAGATTTCCTTTGCAAGCTTGCTTGCTTGGCCAAAAAGGGCGTATGCGTTTTTTCCTGAATATATTCAGGAAAAAACGCATACGCACTTTTTCGCCAAGTGCATCATTGTGGACGTTCTGCCTCTTTTCCTATGCTTTAAATGCAATTCCAGTCTACCTCCTGAAATCGGTTTCCTGCAATTCTGCCCCGCTTTCAAGTCCTCTTGGCAGCGTTACTTCAGTATATTTTTGGACGATAGCTGTCATTTATAACTCTGCAGGTTTGTGAATTACAGTGCCCCTGAGCTCCTTTCTTCAACTCGCTTTCTTGTGAGCTGGGCGCAACCCCGCAGGATTGCTTCAGGCCCTAATCTTGTTCCGGCACGGCACGCTGAGCCTTTGGTTAATTCCTCTTCCTGGTGGGAAATGACAGTTAAATTTACTCGTCCAGACACCTCCAGCTAGTCTCTCATTGGTTCTCCTATTCCTGTTCATCTTCCGCAGAAATTGCAAACTGGGCGAAACAGGAGGTTAAAGGCACTGACTCTCCAAGTCGGGAGAGTGTTAGTAAAGCGTCTGGAATGTTGCACCCGAGTAACAGGGGACGAGAACTGAGACATATTGGAACACGTCTCCCGATCACACGGTTGATCATACTCTGGGTTCCACATGCATGTTTTAGCTGAAGACAGAATCCTTTAAACCTGGAGAGTTGAGACCTGTGGAATGGGTACCATGCAATATGACTTCAAAGGGTCTTCATTTGCTCACCGAACTTCTCCAATCCTATCACTGCTGCGTTTATGCCCCTGTACACACGCTTGATTCTCTTTCGGAGACATAGCAATCCATAGGTTTTAAGATACTTACTAGTCAGGTACATTCTTAGGCGTTTAATATGGTGTGTTGAGTCCATTTCGTTGAGCAAGGAGTAGCTCTTGTCTATTCCATATTTGGCTTAAGGAACTTTATCTGTGCTCATTTCAATCTCTGGTTTGATGCAGCACCC
Organism: Leucopleurus acutus; assembly: GCF_964270905.1. NCBI lineage: Eukaryota > Metazoa > Chordata > Mammalia > Artiodactyla > Delphinidae > Leucopleurus > Leucopleurus acutus. Next base: position 109,748 of record NW_028138953.1, read on the forward strand.
CAACTCAAATTTCCCCTTAAGCAAGCATAAGTTGGTTTTCTAAATTTGAGACCCTGTTTTGTTTTGTAATCAGTTCCTGTGTAGCCAAGTTTTCATTCCGTGTATTAGTGATATCTTATGATGTTTCTTTTTCTGTGTGAGTTATTTGAGTTAGAATCATCATACCTGAATCCACCCATTATGCTGCTACGGGCCTGATGACATAGATTTCATTGCTGAGTGATATTGCATTGTACGTAAGTACCACAATTTTTATTCATTTTTCAGTTTCTGCGATATTGAACTTGTACCATAAACGGGGTTCTTGTAAACAGAGCCATCCCAAACTTTGCGGTGGCTCTGTCTTTTTGATTTTAATTTCCCTAAGCTATAGGACCATAAGTGGAAGTGCCCTAGGCTCCGTTGCTTTGTTTTTTAGATGTTTCACAAAACACCATACACTTCTCCCTAGTGGCTGTTGGCAATTTACATCCCGCCCATCAGCATAACAAGGCTCCCAGTTTTCCATGGCCTGTCCTGCCTTTCTGGATTTTACACTTTTTTCAGAAGACCCTTTTGACCGGGGGGAAGTGAGACTTCAATGTAGTGCAGATTTCCTTTGCAAGCTTGCTTGGTTGGCCAAAAAGTGCGTATGCGTTTTCTCCTGAATATATTCAGGAAAAAACGCATACGCCCTTTTTGGCCAAGTGCATCATTGTGGACGTTCTGCCTCTTTTCCTATGCTTTAAATGCAATTCCTGTCTACCTCCTGAAATCGGTTTCCTGCAATTCTGCCCCGCTTTCAAGTCCTCTTGGCAGCCTTACTTCAGTATATTTTTGGACGATAGCTGTCATTTATAACTCTGCAGGTTTGTGAATTACAGTGCCCCTGAGCTCCTTTCTTCAACTCGCTTTCTTGTGAGCTGGCTGCAACATCGCACGATTGCTTCAGGCCCTAATTGCGTTCCGGCACGGCACGCTGAGCCTTTGGTTAATTCCTCTTCCTGGTGGGAAATGGGAGTTAAATTTGCCCGTCCAGACACCTCCAGCTAGTCTCTCATTGGTTCTCCTATTCCTGTTCATCTTCCGCAGAAATTGCAAACTGGGCCAACAGGAGGTTAAAGGCACTGACTCTCCAAGTTGGGAGAGTGTTAGTAAAGCGTCTGGAATGTTGCACCCGAGTACCAGGGGACGAGAACTGAGACATATTGGAACACGTCTCCCGATCACACGGTTGATCATACTCTGGGTTCCACATGCATGTTTTCGCCGAAGGCAGAATCCCTTACACCTGGAGAGTTGAGACCTGTGGAATGGGTACCCTGCAATATGACTTCAAAGGGTCTTCATTTGCTCACCGAACCTCTCCAATCCTATCACTGCTGCGTTTATGCCCCTGTACACATGCTTGATTTTCTTTCAGAGACATAGCAATCCATAGGTTTTAAGATACTTACTAGTCAGGTACATTCTTAGGCATTAAATATGGGGTGTTGAGTCCATTTCGTTGAGCAAGGAGTAGTTCTTGTCTATTCCATATTTGGCTTAAGGAACTTTATCTGTGCTCATTTCAATCTCTGGTTTTATGCAGCACCCCAACTCACCTTTCTCCTTAAGCAAGCAAAAGTTGGTTTTCTAAATTTGAGACCCTGTTCTGTCTTGTAATCCAGTTTCTGTGTAGCCAAGTTTACATTCCGTGTATTAGTGATATGTTATGATGTTTCTTTTTCTGTGTGACTTATTTCAGGTAGAATCATCATACCTGAATCCACTCTATGCTGCTACGGGCCTGATGACATAGATTTCATTGCTGAGTGATATTACATTGTACGTAAGTACCACAACTTCTTTATCCATTTTTCAGTTTCTGCGATATTGAACTTGTACCATAAACGGGGTTCTTGTAAACAGGGCCGTCCCAAACTTTGGGGTGGCTCTGTCTTTTTGATTTTAATTTCCCTAAGCTATAGGACCATAAGTGGAAGTGCCCTAGTCTCCGTTGCTTTGTTTTTTAGATGTTTCAGGAAACACCATACACTTCTCCCAAGTGGCTGTTGGCAATTTACATCCCGCCCATCAGCATAACAAGGCTCCCAGTTCTCCATGGCCTGTCCTGCCTTTCTGGATTTTACACATTATTCAGATGGCCCTTTTGACCGGGGGGAAGTGAGACTTCATTGTAGTGCAGATTTCCTTTGCAAGCTTGCTTGGTTGGCCAAAAAGGGCGTATGCGTTTTCTCCTGAATATATTCAGGAAAAAACGCATACGCCCTTTTTGGCCAAGTGCATCATTGTGGACGTTCTGCCTCTTTTCCTATGCTTTAAATGCAATTCCAGTCTACCTCCAGAAATCGGTTTCCTGCAATTCTGCCCCACTTTCAAGTCCTCTTGGCAGCCTTACTTCAGTATATTTTTGGACGATAGCTGTCATTTATAACTCTGCAGGTTTGTGAATTACAGTGCCCCTGAGCTCCTTTCTTCAACTCGCTTTCTTGTGAGCTGGCTGCAACATCGCACGATTGCTTCAGGCCCTAATTGCGTTCCGGCACGGCACGCTGAGCCTTTGGTTAATTCCTCTTCCTGGTGGGAAATGGGAGTTAAATTTGCCCGTCCAGACACCTCCAGCTAGTCTCTCATTGGTTCTCCTATTCCTGTTCATCTTCCACAGAAATTGCAAACTGGGCCAACAGGAGGTTAAAGGCACTGACTCTCCAAGTTGGGAGAGTGTTAGTAAAGCGTCTGGAATGTTGCACCCGAGTACCAGGGGACGAGAACTGAGACATATTGGAACACGTCTCCCGATCACACGGTTGATCATACTCTGGGTTCCACATGCATGTTTTAGCTGAAGGCAGAATCCCTTAAACTTGGAGAGTTGAGACCCGTGGAATGGGTCCCATGCAATAAGACTTCAAAGGGTCTTCATTTGCTCACCGAACCTCTCCAATCCTATCACTGCTGCGTTTATGCCCCTGTACACACGCTTGATTTTCTTTCAGAGACATAGCAATCCATAGGTTTTAAGATACTTACTAGTCAGGTACATTCTTAGGCGTTTACTATGGGGTGTTGAGTCCATTTCGTTGAGCAAGGAGTAGTTCTTGTCTATTCCATATTTGACTTAAGGAACTTTATCTGTGCTCATTTCAATCTCTGGTTTTATGCAGCACCCCAACTCACCTTTCCCCTTAAGCAAGCATAAGTTGGTTTTCTAAATTTGAGACCCTGTTCTGTTTTGTAATCCAGTTCCTGTGTAGCCAAGTTTACATTCCGTGTATTAGTGGTATCTTATGATGTTTCTTTTTATGTGTGACTTATTTCAGTTAGAATCATCATACCTGAATCCACTCATTATGCTGCTACGGGCCTGATGACATAGATTTCATTGCTGAGTGATATTGCATTGTACGTAAGTGCCACAACTTCTTTATCCATTTTTCACTTTCTGCGATATTGAACTTGTACCGTAAATGAGGTTCTTGTAAACAGAGCCGTCCCAAACTTTCGGGTGGCTGTGTCTTTTTGATTTTAATTTCCCTAAGCTATAGGACCATAAGTGGAAGTGCCCTAGGCTCTGTTGCTTTGTTTTTTAGATGTTTCAGGAAACACCATACACCTCTCAGGAGTGGCTGTTGGCAATTTACATCCCGCCCATCAGCATAACAAGGCTCCCAGTTCTCCATGGCCTGTCCTGCCTTTCTGGATTTTACACTTTTTTCAGATGGCCCTTTTGACTGGGGGGAAGTGAGACTTCATTGTAGTGCAGATTTCCTTTGCAAGCTTGCTTGGTTGGCCCAAAAGTGCGTACGCGTTTTTTCCTGAATACATTCAGGAAAAAACGCATACGCCCTTTTTGGCCAAGTGCATCATTGTGGACGTTCTGCCTCTTTTCCTATGCTTTAAATGCAATTCCAATCTACCTCCTGAAATCGGTTTCCTGCAATTCTGCCCCGCTTTCAAGTCCTCTTGGCAGCCTTACTTCAGTATATTTTTGGACGATAGCTGTCATTTATAACTCTGCAGGTTTGTGAATTACAGTGCCCCTGAGCTCCTTTCTTCAACTCGCTTTCTTGTGAGCTGGCCGCAACCCCGCAGGATTGCTTCAGGCCCTAATCTTGTTCCGGCACGGCACGCTGAGCCTTTGGTTAATTCCTCTTCCTGGTGGGAAATGACAGTTAAATTTGTGCATCCAGACACCTCCAGCTAGTCTCTCATTGGTTCTCCTATTCCTGTTCATCTTCCGCAGAAATTGCAAACTGGGCGAAACAGGAGGTTAAAGGCACTGACTCTCCAAGTCGGGAGAGTGTTAGTAAAGCGTCTGGAATGTTGCACCCGAGTAACAGGGGACGAGAACTGAGACATATTGGAACACGTCTCCCGATCACACGGTTGATCATACTCTGGGTTCCACATGCATGTTTTAGCTGAAGACAGAATCCTTTAAACCTGGAGAGTTGAGACCTGTGGAATGGGTACCATGCAATATGACTTCAAAGGGTCTTCATTTGCTCACCGAACTTCTCCAATCCTATCACTGCTGCGTTTATGCCCCTGTACACACGCTTGATTCTCTTTCGGAGACATAGCAATCCATAGGTTTTAAGATACTTACTAGTCAGGTACATTCTTAGGCGTTTAATATGGTGTGTTGAGTCCATTTCGTTGAGCAAGGAGTAGCTCTTGTCTATTCCATATTTGGCTTAAGGAACTTTATCTGTGCTCATTTCAATCTCTGGTTTGATGCAGCACCCCAACTCAAATTTCCCCTTAAGCAAGCATAAGTTGGTTTTCTAAATTTGAGACCCTGTTTTGTTTTGTAATCAGTTCCTGTGTAGCCAAGTTTTCATTCCGTGTATTAGTGATATCTTATGATGTTTCTTTTTCTGTGTGAGTTATTTGAGTTAGAATCATCATACCTGAATCCACCCATTATGCTGCTACGGGCCTGATGACATAGATTTCATTGCTGAGTGATATTGCATTGTACGTAAGTACCACAATTTTTATTCATTTTTCAGTTTCTGCGATATTGAACTTGTACCATAAACGGGGTTCTTGTAAACAGAGCCATCCCAAACTTTGCGGTGGCTCTGTCTTTTTGATTTTAATTTCCCTAAGCTATAGGACCATAAGTGGAAGTGCCCTAGGCTCCGTTGCTTTGTTTTTTAGATGTTTCACAAAACACCATACACTTCTCCCTAGTGGCTGTTGGCAATTTACATCCCGCCCATCAGCATAACAAGGCTCCCAGTTTTCCATGGCCTGTCCTGCCTTTCTGGATTTTACACTTTTTTCAGAAGACCCTTTTGACCGGGGGGAAGTGAGACTTCAATGTAGTGCAGATTTCCTTTGCAAGCTTGCTTGGTTGGCCAAAAAGTGCGTATGCGTTTTCTCCTGAATATATTCAGGAAAAAACGCATACGCCCTTTTTGGCCAAGTGCATCATTGTGGACGTTCTGCCTCTTTTCCTATGCTTTAAATGCAATTCCTGTCTACCTCCTGAAATCGGTTTCCTGCAATTCTGCCCCGCTTTCAAGTCCTCTTGGCAGCCTTACTTCAGTATATTTTTGGACGATAGCTGTCATTTATAACTCTGCAGGTTTGTGAATTACAGTGCCCCTGAGCTCCTTTCTTCAACTCGCTTTCTTGTGAGCTGGCTGCAACATCGCACAATTGCTTCAGGCCCTAATTGCGTTCCGGCACGGCACGCTGAGCCTTTGGTTAATTCCTCTTCCTGGTGGGCAATGGGAGTTAAATTTGCCCGTCCAGACACCTCCAGCTAGTCTCTCATTGGTTCTCCTATTCCTGTTCATCTTCCGCAGAAATTGCAAACTGGGCCAACAGGAGGTTAAAGGCACTGACTCTCCAAGTTGGGAGACTGTTAGTAAAGCGTCTGGAATGTTGCACCCGAGTACCAGGGGACGAGAACTGAGACATATTGGAACACGTCTCCCGATCACACGGTTGATCATACTCTGGGTTCCACATGCATGTTTTCGCCGAAGGCAGAATCCCTTACACCTGGAGAGTTGAGACCTGTGGAATGGGTACCCTGCAATATGACTTCAAAGGGTCTTCATTTGCTCACCGAACCTCTCCAATCCTATCACTGCTGCGTTTATGCCCCTGTACACATGCTTGATTTTCTTTCAGAGACATAGCAATCCATAGGTTTTAAGATACTTACTAGTCAGGTACATTCTTAGGCATTAAATATGGGGTGTTGAGTCCATTTCGTTGAGCAAGGAGTAGTTCTTGTCTATTCCATATTTGGCTTAAGGAACTTTATCTGTGCTCATTTCAATCTCTGGTTTTATGCAGCACCCCAACTCACCTTTCTCCTTAAGCAAGCAAAAGTTGGTTTTCTAAATTTGAGACCCTGTTCTGTCTTGTAATCCAGTTTCTGTGTAGCCAAGTTTACATTCCGTGTATTAGTGATATGTTATGATGTTTCTTTTTCTGTGTGACTTATTTCAGGTAGAATCATCATACCTGAATCCACTCTATGCTGCTACGGGCCTGATGACATAGATTTCATTGCTGAGTGATATTACATTGTACGTAAGTACCACAACTTCTTTATCCATTTTTCAGTTTCTGCGATATTGAACTTGTACCATAAACGGGGTTCTTGTAAACAGGGCCGTCCCAAACTTTGGGGTGGCTCTGTCTTTTTGATTTTAATTTCCCTAAGCTATAGGACCATAAGTGGAAGTGCCCTAGTCTCCGTTGCTTTGTTTTTTAGATGTTTCAGGAAACACCATACACTTCTCCCAAGTGGCTGTTGGCAATTTACATCCCGCCCATCAGCATAACAAGGCTCCCAGTTCTCCATGGCCTGTCCTGCCTTTCTGGATTTTACACATTATTCAGATGGCCCTTTTGACCGGGGGGAAGTGAGACTTCATTGTAGTGCAGATTTCCTTTGCAAGCTTGCTTGGTTGGCCAAAAAGGGCGTATGCGTTTTCTCCTGAATATATTCAGGAAAAAACGCATACGCCCTTTTTGGCCAAGTGCATCATTGTGGACGTTCTGCCTCTTTTCCTATGCTTTAAATGCAATTCCAGTCTACCTCCAGAAATCGGTTTCCTGCAATTCTGCCCCACTTTCAAGTCCTCTTGGCAGCCTTACTTCAGTATATTTTTGGACGATAGCTGTCATTTATAACTCTGCAGGTTTGTGAATTACAGTGCCCCTGAGCTCCTTTCTTCAACTCGCTTTCTTGTGAGCTGGCTGCAACATCGCACGATTGCTTCAGGCCCTAATTGCGTTCCGGCACGGCACGCTGAGCCTTTGGTTAATTCCTCTTCCTGGTGGGAAATGGGAGTTAAATTTGCCCGTCCAGACACCTCCAGCTAGTCTCTCATTGGTTCTCCTATTCCTGTTCATCTTCCACAGAAATTGCAAACTGGGCCAACAGGAGGTTAAAGGCACTGACTCTCCAAGTTGGGAGAGTGTTAGTAAAGCGTCTGGAATGTTGCACCCGAGTACCAGGGGACGAGAACTGAGACATATTGGAACACGTCTCCCGATCACACGGTTGATCATACTCTGGGTTCCACATGCATGTTTTAGCTGAAGGCAGAATCCCTTAAACTTGGAGAGTTGAGACCCGTGGAATGGGTCCCATGCAATAAGACTTCAAAGGGTCTTCATTTGCTCACCGAACCTCTCCAATCCTATCACTGCTGCGTTTATGCCCCTGTACACACGCTTGATTTTCTTTCAGAGACATAGCAATCCATAGGTTTTAAGATACTTACTAGTCAGGTACATTCTTAGGCGTTTACTATGGGGTGTTGAGTCCATTTCGTTGAGCAAGGAGTAGTTCTTGTCTATTCCATATTTGACTTAAGGAACTTTATCTGTGCTCATTTCAATCTCTGGTTTTATGCAGCACCCCAACTCACCTTTCCCCTTAAGCAAGCATAAGTTGGTTTTCTAAATTTGAGACCCTGTTCTGTTTTGTAATCCAGTTCCTGTGTAGCCAAGTTTACATTCCGTGTATTAGTGGTATCTTATGATGTTTCTTTTTATGTGTGACTTATTTCAGTTAGAATCATCATACCTGAATCCACTCATTATGCTGCTACGGGCCTGATGACATAGATTTCATTGCTGAGTGATATTGCATTGTACGTAAGTGCCACAACTTCTTTATCCATTTTTCACTTTCTGCGATATTGAACTTGTACCGTAAATGAGGTTCTTGTAAACAGAGCCGTCCCAAACTTTCGGGTGGCTGTGTCTTTTTGATTTTAATTTCCCTAAGCTATAGGACCATAAGTGGAAGTGCCCTAGGTTCTGTTGCTTTGTTTTTTAGATGTTTCAGGAAACACCATACACCTCTCAGGAGTGGCTGTTGGCAATTTACATCCCGCCCATCAGCATAACAAGGCTCCCAGTTCTCCATGGCCTGTCCTGCCTTTCTGGATTTTACACTTTTTTCAGATGGCCCTTTTGACTGGGGGGAAGTGAGACTTCATTGTAGTGCAGATTTCCTTTGCAAGCTTGCTTGGTTGGCCCAAAAGTGCGTACGCGTTTTTTCCTGAATACATTCAGGAAAAAACGCATACGCCCTTTTTGGCCAAGTGCATCATTGTGGACGTTCTGCCTCTTTTCCTATGCTTTAAATGCAATTCCAATCTACCTCCTGAAATCGGTTTCCTGCAATTCTGCCCCGCTTTCAAGTCCTCTTGGCAGCCTTACTTCAGTATATTTTTGGACGATAGCTGTCATTTATAACTCTGCAGGTTTGTGAATTACAGTGCCCCTGAGCTCCTTTCTTCAACTCGCTTTCTTGTGAGCTGGCCGCAACCCCGCAGGATTGCTTCAGGCCCTAATCTTGTTCCGGCACGGCATGCTGAGCCTTTGGTTAATTCCTCTTCCTGGTGGGAAATGACAGTTAAATTTGTGCATCCAGACACCTCCAGCTAGTCTCTCATTGGTTCTCCCTATTCCTGTTCATCTTCCACAGAAATTGCAAACTGGGCTAAACAGGAGGTTAAAGGCACTGACTCTCCAAGTCGGGAGTGTGTTAGTAAAGCGTCTGGAATGTTGCACCCGAGTACCAGGGGACGAGAACTGAGATATATTGGAACACGTCTCCCGATCACACGGTTGATCATACTCTGTGTTCCACATGCATGTTTTAGCTGAAGGCAGAATCCCTTAAACCTGGAGAGTTGAGACCTGTGGAATGGGTACCATGCAATATGACTTCAAAGGGTCTTCATTTGCTCACCGAACCTCTCCAATCCTATCACTGCTGCGTTTATGCCCCTGTACACATGCTTGATTTTCTTTCAGAGACATAGCAATCCATAGGTTTTAAGATACTTACTAGTCAGGTACATTCTTAGGCATTAAATATGGGGTGTTGAGTCCATTTCGTTGAGCAAGGAGTAGTTCTTGTCTATTCCATATTTGGCTTAAGGAACTTTATCTGTGCTCATTTCAATCTCTGGTTTTATGCAGCACCCCAACTCACCTTTCCCCTTAAGCAAGCATAAGTTGGTTTTCTAAATATGAGACCCTGTTCTGTTTTGTAATCCAGTTCCTGTGTAGCCAAGTTTACATTCCGTGTATTAGTGATATCTTATGATGTTTCTTTTTCTGTGTGACTTATTTCAGGTAGAATCATCATACCTGAATCCACTCATTATGCTGCTACGGGCCTGATGACATAGATTTCATTGCTGAGTGATATTGCATTGTACGTAAGTACCACAACTTCTTTATCCATTTTTCACTTTCTGTGATATTGAACTTGTACCGTAAACGAGGTTCTTGTAAACAGAGCCGTCCCAAACTTTGGGGTGGCTGTGTCTTTTTGATTTTAATTTCCCTAAGCTATAGGACCATAAGTGGAAGTGCCCTAGGCTCTGTTGCTTTGTTTTTTAGATGTTTCGGGAAAAACCATACACTTCTCCCTAGTGGCTGTTGGCAATTTACATCCCGCCCATCAGCATAACAAGGCTCCCAGTTCTCCATGGCCTGTCCTGCCTTTCTGGATTTTACACTTTTTTCAGATGGCCCTTTTGACTGGGGGGAAGTGAGACTTCATTGTAGTGCAGATTTCCTTTGCAAGCTTGCTTGGTTGGCCAAAAAGGGCGTATGCGTTTTTTCCTGAATATATTCAGGAAAAAACGCATACGCACTTTTTCGCCAAGTGCATCATTGTGGACGTTCTGCCTCTTTTCCTATGCTTTAAATGCAATTCCAGTCTACCTCCTGAAATCGGTTTCCTGCAATTCTGCCCCGCTTTCAAGTCCTCTTGGCAGCCTTACTTCAGTATATTTTTGGACGATAGCTGTCATTTATAACTCTGCAGGTTTGTGAATTACAGTGCCCCTGAGCTCCTTTCTTCAACTCGCTTTCTTGTGAGCTGGCCGCAACCCCGCAGGATTGCTTCAGGCCCTAATCTTGTTCCGGCACGGCACGCTGAGCCTTTGGTTAATTCCTCTTCCTGGTGGGAAATGACAGTTAAATTTACTCGTCCAGACACCTCCAGCTAGTCTCTCATTGGTTCTCCTATTCCTGTTCATCTTCCGCAGAAATTGCAAACTGGGCGAAACAGGAGGTTAAAGGCACTGACTCTCCAAGTCGGGAGAGTGTTCGTAAAGCGTCTGGAATGTTCCACCCGAGTAACAGGGGACGAGAACTGAGACATATTGGAACACGTCTCCCGATCACACGGTTGATCATACTCTGGGTTCCACATGCATGTTTTAGCTGATTGCAGAATCCTTTAAACCTGGAGAGTTGAGACCTGTGGAATGGGTACCATGCAATATGACTTCAAAGGGTCTTCATTTGCTCACCGAACTTCTCCAATCCTATCACTGCTGCGTTTATGCCCCTGTACACACGCTTGATTCTCTTTCGGAGACATAGCAATCCATAGGTTTTAAGATACTTACTAGTCAGGTACATTCTTAGGCGTTTAATATGGTGTGTTGAGTCCATTTCGTTGAGCAAGGAGTAGCTCTTGTCTATTCCATATTTGGCTTAAGGAACTTTATCTGTGCTCATTTCAATCTCTGGTTTGATGCAGCACCCCAACTCAAATTTCCCCTTAAGCAAGCATAAGTTGGTTTTCTAAATTTGAGACCCTGTTTTGTTTTGTAATCAGTTCCTGTGTAGCCAAGTTTTCATTCCATGTATTAGTGATATCTTATGATGTTTCTTTTTCTGTGTGAGTTATTTGAGTTAGAATCATCATACCTGAATCCACCCATTATGCTGCTACGGGCCTGATGACATAGATTTCATTGCTGAGTGATATTGCATTGTACGTAAGTACCACAATTTTTATTCATTTTTCAGTTTCTGCGATATTGAACTTGTACCATAAACGGGGTTCTTGTAAACAGAGCCATCCCAAACTTTGGGGTGGCTCTGTCTTTTTGATTTTAATTTCCCTAAGCTATAGGACCATAAGTGGAAGTGCCCTAGGCTCCGTTGCTTTGTTTTTTAGATGTTTCACAAAACACCATACACTTCTCCCTAGTGGCTGTTGGCAATTTACATCCCGCCCATCAGCATAACAAGGCTCCCAGTTTTCCATGGCCTGTCCTGCCTTTCTGGATTTTACACTTTTTTCAGAAGACCCTTTTGACCGGGGGGAAGTGAGACTTCAATGTAGTGCAGATTTCCTTTGCAAGCTTGCTTGGTTGGCCAAAAAGTGCGTATGCGTTTTCTCCTGAATATATTCAGGAAAAAACGCATACGCCCTTTTTGGCCAAGTGCATCATTGTGGACGTTCTGCCTCTTTTCCTATGCTTTAAATGCAATTCCTGTCTACCTCCTGAAATCGGTTTCCTGCAATTCTGCCCCGCTTTCAAGTCCTCTTGGCAGCCTTACTTCAGTATATTTTTGGACGATAGCTGTCATTTATAACTCTGCAGGTTTGTGAATTACAGTGCCCCTGAGCTCCTTTCTTCAACTCGCTTTCTTGTGAGCTGGCTGCAACATCGCACGATTGCTTCAGGCCCTAATTGCGTTCCGGCACGGCACGCTGAGCCTTTGGTTAATTCCTCTTCCTGGTGGGAAATGGGAGTTAAATTTGCCCGTCCAGACACCTCCAGCTAGTCTCTCATTGGTTCTCCTATTCCTGTTCATCTTCCGCAGAAATTGCAAACTGGGCCAACAGGAGGTTAAAGGCACTGACTCTCCAAGTTGGGAGAGTGTTAGTAAAGCGTCTGGAATGTTGCACCCGAGTACCAGGGGACGAGAACTGAGACATATTGGAACACGTCTCCCGATCACACGGTTGATCATACTCTGGGTTCCACATGCATGTTTTCGCCGAAGGCAGAATCCCTTACACCTGGAGAGTTGAGACCTGTGGAATGGGTACCCTGCAATATGACTTCAAAGGGTCTTCATTTGCTCACCGAACCTCTCCAATCCTATCACTGCTGCGTTTATGCCCCTGTACACATGCTTGATTTTCTTTCAGAGACATAGCAATCCATAGGTTTTAAGATACTTACTAGTCAGGTACATTCTTAGGCATTAAATATGGGGTGTTGAGTCCATTTCGTTGAGCAAGGAGTAGTTCTTGTCTATTCCATATTTGGCTTAAGGAACTTTATCTGTGCTCATTTCAATCTCTGGTTTTATGCAGCACCCCAACTCACCTTTCTCCTTAAGCAAGCAAAAGTTGGTTTTCTAAATTTGAGACCCTGTTCTGTCTTGTAATCCAGTTTCTGTGTAGCCAAGTTTACATTCCGTGTATTAGTGATATGTTATGATGTTTCTTTTTCTGTGTGACTTATTTCAGGTAGAATCATCATACCTGAATCCACTCTATGCTGCTACGGGCCTGATGACATAGATTTCATTGCTGAGTGATATTACATTGTACGTAAGTACCACAACTTCTTTATCCATTTTTCAGTTTCTGCGATATTGAACTTGTACCATAAACGGGGTTCTTGTAAACAGAGCCGTCCCAAACTTTGGGGTGGCTCTGTCTTTTTGATTTTAATTTCCCTAAGCTATAGGACCATAAGTGGAAGTGCCCTAGTCTCCGTTGCTTTGTTTTTTAGATGTTTCAGGAAACACCATACACTTCTCCCAAGTGGCTGTTGGCAATTTACATCCCGCCCATCAGCATAACAAGGCTCCCAGTTCTCCATGGCCTGTCCTGCCTTTCTGGATTTTACACATTATTCAGATGGCCCTTTTGACCGGGGGGAAGTGAGACTTCATTGTAGTGCAGATTTCCTTTGCAAGCTTGCTTGGTTGGCCAAAAAGGGCGTATGCGTTTTCTCCTGAATATATTCAGGAAAAAACGCATACGCCCTTTTTGGCCAAGTGCATCATTGTGGACGTTCTGCCTCTTTTCCTATGCTTTAAATGCAATTCCAGTCTACCTCCAGAAATCGGTTTCCTGCAATTCTGCCCCACTTTCAAGTCCTCTTGGCAGCCTTACTTCAGTATATTTTTGGACGATAGCTGTCATTTATAACTCTGCAGGTTTGTGAATTACAGTGCCCCTGAGCTCCTTTCTTCAACTCGCTTTCTTGTGAGCTGGCTGCAACATCGCACGATTGCTTCAGGCCCTAATTGCGTTCCGGCACGGCACGCTGAGCCTTTGGTTAATTCCTCTTCCTGGTGGGAAATGGGAGTTAAATTTGTGCATCCAGACACCTCCAGCTAGTCTCTCATTGGTTCTCCCTATTCCTGTTCATCTTCCGCAGAAATTGCAAACTGGGCTAAACAGGAGGTTAAAGGCACTGACTCTCCAAGTCGGGAGTGTGTTAGTAAAGCGTCTGGAATGTTGCACCCGAGTACCAGGGGACGAGAACTGAGATATATTGGAACACGTCTCCCGATCACACGGTTGATCATACTCTGTGTTCCACATGCATGTTTTAGCTGAAGGCAGAATCCCTTAAACCTGGAGAGTTGAGACCTGTGGAATGGGTACCATGCAATATGACTTCAAAGGGTCTTCATTTGCTCACCGAACCTCTCCAATCCTATCACTGCTGCGTTTATGCCCCTGTACACATGCTTGATTTTCTTTCAGAGACATAGCAATCCATAGGTTTTAAGATACTTACTAGTCAGGTACATTCTTAGGCATTAAATATGGGGTGTTGAGTCCATTTCGTTGAGCAAGGAGTAGTTCTTGTCTATTCCATATTTGGCTTAAGGAACTTTATCTGTGCTCATTTCAATCTCTGGTTTTATGCAGCACCCCAACTCACCTTTCCCCTTAAGCAAGCATAAGTTGGTTTTCTAAATATGAGACCCTGTTCTGTTTTGTAATCCAGTTCCTGTGTAGCCAAGTTTACATTCCGTGTATTAGTGATATCTTATGATGTTTCTTTTTCTGTGTGACTTATTTCAGGTAGAATCATCATACCTGAATCCACTCATTATGCTGCTACGGGCCTGATGACATAGATTTCATTGCTGAGTGATATTGCATTGTACGTAAGTACCACAACTTCTTTATCCATTTTTCACTTTCTGTGATATTGAACTTGTACCGTAAACGAGGTTCTTGTAAACAGAGCCGTCCCAAACTTTGGGGTGGCTGTGTCTTTTTGATTTTAATTTCCCTAAGCTATAGGACCATAAGTGGAAGTGCCCTAGGCTCTGTTGCTTTGTTTTTTAGATGTTTCGGGAAAAACCATACACTTCTCCCTAGTGGCTGTTGGCAATTTACATCCCGCCCATCAGCATAACAAGGCTCCCAGTTCTCCATGGCCTGTCCTGCCTTTCTGGATTTTACACTTTTTTCAGATGGCCCTTTTGACTGGGGGGAAGTGAGACTTCATTGTAGTGCAGATTTCCTTTGCAAGCTTGCTTGGTTGGCCAAAAAGGGCGTATGCGTTTTTTCCTGAATATATTCAGGAAAAAACGCATACGCACTTTTTCGCCAAGTGCATCATTGTGGACGTTCTGCCTCTTTTCCTATGCTTTAAATGCAATTCCAGTCTACCTCCTGAAATCGGTTTCCTGCAATTCTGCCCCGCTTTCAAGTCCTCTTGGCAGCCTTACTTCAGTATATTTTTGGACGATAGCTGTCATTTATAACTCTGCAGGTTTGTGAATTACAGTGCCCCTGAGCTCCTTTCTTCAACTCGCTTTCTTGTGAGCTGGCCGCAACCCCGCAGGATTGCTTCAGGCCCTAATCTTGTTCCGGCACGGCACGCTGAGCCTTTGGTTAATTCCTCTTCCTGGTGGGAAATGACAGTTAAATTTACTCGTCCAGACACCTCCAGCTAGTCTCTCATTGGTTCTCCTATTCCTGTTCATCTTCCGCAGAAATTGCAAACTGGGCGAAACAGGAGGTTAAAGGCACTGACTCTCCAAGTCGGGAGAGTGTTCGTAAAGCGTCTGGAATGTTCCACCCGAGTAACAGGGGACGAGAACTGAGACATATTGGAACACGTCTCCCGATCACACGGTTGATCATACTCTGGGTTCCACATGCATGTTTTAGCTGATTGCAGAATCCTTTAAACCTGGAGAGTTGAGACCTGTGGAATGGGTACCATGCAATATGACTTCAAAGGGTCTTCATTTGCTCACCGAACTTCTCCAATCCTATCACTGCTGCGTTTATGCCCCTGTACACACGCTTGATTCTCTTTCGGAGACATAGCAATCCATAGGTTTTAAGATACTTACTAGTCAGGTACATTCTTAGGCGTTTAATATGGTGTGTTGAGTCCATTTCGTTGAGCAAGGAGTAGCTCTTGTCTATTCCATATTTGGCTTAAGGAACTTTATCTGTGCTCATTTCAATCTCTGGTTTGATGCAGCACCCCAACTCAAATTTCCCCTTAAGCAAGCATAAGTTGGTTTTCTAAATTTGAGACCCTGTTTTGTTTTGTAATCAGTTCCTGTGTAGCCAAGTTTACATTCCGTGTATTAGTGATATCTTATGATGTTTCTTTTTCTGTGTGAGTTATTTGAGTTAGAATCATCATACCTGAATCCACCCATTATGCTGCTACGGGCCTGATGACATAGATTTCATTGCTGAGTGATATTGCATTGTACGTAAGTACCACAATTTTTATTCATTTTTCAGTTTCTGCGATATTGAACTTGTACCATAAACGGGGTTCTTGTAAACAGAGCCATCCCAAACTTTGGGGTGGCTCTGTCTTTTTGATTTTAATTTCCCTAAGCTATAGGACCATAAGTGGAAGTGCCCTAGGCTCCGTTGCTTTGTTTTTTAGATGTTTCACAAAACACCATACACTTCTCCCTAGTGGCTGTTGGCAATTTACATCCCGCCCATCAGCATAACAAGGCTCCCAGTTTTCCATGGCCTGTCCTGCCTTTCTGGATTTTACACTTTTTTCAGAAGACCCTTTTGACCGGGGGGAAGTGAGACTTCAATGTAGTGCAGATTTCCTTTGCAAGCTTGCTTGGTTGGCCAAAAAGTGCGTATGCGTTTTCTCCTGAATATATTCAGGAAAAAACGCATACGCCCTTTTTGGCCAAGTGCATCATTGTGGACGTTCTGCCTCTTTTCCTATGCTTTAAATGCAATTCCTGTCTACCTCCTGAAATCGGTTTCCTGCAATTCTGCCCCGCTTTCAAGTCCTCTTGGCAGCCTTACTTCAGTATATTTTTGGACGATAGCTGTCATTTATAACTCTGCAGGTTTGTGAATTACAGTGCCCCTGAGCTCCTTTCTTCAACTCGCTTTCTTGTGAGCTGGCTGCAACATCGCACGATTGCTTCAGGCCCTAATTGCGTTCCGGCACGGCACGCTGAGCCTTTGGTTAATTCCTCTTCCTGGTGGGAAATGGGAGTTAAATTTGCCCGTCCAGACACCTCCAGCTAGTCTCTCATTGGTTCTCCTATTCCTGTTCATCTTCCGCAGAAATTGCAAACTGGGCCAACAGGAGGTTAAAGGCACTGACTCTCCAAGTTGGGAGAGTGTTAGTAAAGCGTCTGGAATGTTGCACCCGAGTACCAGGGGACGAGAACTGAGACATATTGGAACACGTCTCCCGATCACACGGTTGATCATACTCTGGGTTCCACATGCATGTTTTCGCCGAAGGCAGAATCCCTTACACCTGGAGAGTTGAGACCTGTGGAATGGGTACCCTGCAATATGACTTCAAAGGGTCTTCATTTGCTCACCGAACCTCTCCAATCCTATCACTGCTGCGTTTATGCCCCTGTACACATGCTTGATTTTCTTTCAGAGACATAGCAATCCATAGGTTTTAAGATACTTACTAGTCAGGTACATTCTTAGGCATTAAATATGGGGTGTTGAGTCCATTTCGTTGAGCAAGGAGTAGTTCTTGTCTATTCCATATTTGGCTTAAGGAACTTTATCTGTGCTCATTTCAATCTCTGGTTTTATGCAGCACCCCAACTCACCTTTCTCCTTAAGCAAGCAAAAGTTGGTTTTCTAAATTTGAGACCCTGTTCTGTCTTGTAATCCAGTTTCTGTGTAGCCAAGTTTACATTCCGTGTATTAGTGATATGTTATGATGTTTCTTTTTCTGTGTGACTTATTTCAGGTAGAATCATCATACCTGAATCCACTCTATGCTGCTACGGGCCTGATGACATAGATTTCATTGCTGAGTGATATTACATTGTACGTAAGTACCACAACTTCTTTATCCATTTTTCAGTTTCTGCGATATTGAACTTGTACCATAAACGGGGTTCTTGTAAACAGAGCCGTCCCAAACTTTGGGGTGGCTCTGTCTTTTTGATTTTAATTTCCCTAAGCTATAGGACCATAAGTGGAAGTGCCCTAGTCTCCGTTGCTTTGTTTTTTAGATGTTTCAGGAAACACCATACACTTCTCCCAAGTGGCTGTTGGCAATTTACATCCCGCCCATCAGCATAACAAGGCTCCCAGTTCTCCATGGCCTGTCCTGCCTTTCTGGATTTTACACATTATTCAGATGGCCCTTTTGACCGGGGGGAAGTGAGACTTCATTGTAGTGCAGATTTCCTTTGCAAGCTTGCTTGGTTGGCCAAAAAGGGCGTATGCGTTTTCTCCTGAATATATTCAGGAAAAAACGCATACGCCCTTTTTGGCCAAGTGCATCATTGTGGACGTTCTGCCTCTTTTCCTATGCTTTAAATGCAATTCCAGTCTACCTCCAGAAATCGGTTTCCTGCAATTCTGCCCCACTTTCAAGTCCTCTTGGCAGCCTTACTTCAGTATATTTTTGGACGATAGCTGTCATTTATAACTCTGCAGGTTTGTGAATTACAGTGCCCCTGAGCTCCTTTCTTCAACTCGCTTTCTTGTGAGCTGGCTGCAACATCGCACGATTGCTTCAGGCCCTAATTGCGTTCCGGCACGGCACGCTGAGCCTTTGGTTAATTCCTCTTCCTGGTGGGAAATGGGAGTTAAATTTGCCCGTCCAGACACCTCCAGCTAGTCTCTCATTGGTTCTCCTATTCCTGTTCATCTTCCACAGAAATTGCAAACTGGGCCAACAGGAGGTTAAAGGCACTGACTCTCCAAGTTGGGAGAGTGTTAGTAAAGCGTCTGGAATGTTGCACCCGAGTACCAGGGGACGAGAACTGAGACATATTGGAACACGTCTCCCGATCACACGGTTGATCATACTCTGGGTTCCACATGCATGTTTTAGCTGAAGGCAGAATCCCTTAAACTTGGAGAGTTGAGACCCGTGGAATGGGTCCCATGCAATAAGACTTCAAAGGGTCTTCATTTGCTCACCGAACCTCTCCAATCCTATCACTGCTGCGTTTATGCCCCTGTACACACGCTTGATTTTCTTTCAGAGACATAGCAATCCATAGGTTTTAAGATACTTACTAGTCAGGTACATTCTTAGGCGTTTACTATGGGGTGTTGAGTCCATTTCGTTGAGCAAGGAGTAGTTCTTGTCTATTCCATATTTGACTTAAGGAACTTTATCTGTGCTCATTTCAATCTCTGGTTTTATGCAGCACCCCAACTCACCTTTCCCCTTAAGCAAGCATAAGTTGGTTTTCTAAATTTGAGACCCTGTTCTGTTTTGTAATCCAGTTCCTGTGTAGCCAAGTTTACATTCCGTGTATTAGTGGTATCTTATGATGTTTCTTTTTATGTGTGACTTATTTCAGTTAGAATCATCATACCTGAATCCACTCATTATGCTGCTACGGGCCTGATGACATAGATTTCATTGCTGAGTGATATTGCATTGTACGTAAGTGCCACAACTTCTTTATCCATTTTTCACTTTCTGCGATATTGAACTTGTACCGTAAATGAGGTTCTTGTAAACAGAGCCGTCCCAAACTTTCGGGTGGCTGTGTCTTTTTGATTTTAATTTCCCTAAGCTATAGGACCATAAGTGGAAGTGCCCTAGGCTCTGTTGCTTTGTTTTTTAGATGTTTCAGGAAACACCATACACTTCTCAGGAGTGGCTGTTGGCAATTTACATCCCGCCCATCAGCATAACAAGGCTCCCAGTTCTCCATGGCCTGTCCTGCCTTTCTGGATTTTACACTTTTTTCAGATGGCCCTTTTCACCGGGGGGAAGTGAGACTTCATTGTAGTGCAGATTTCCTTTGCAAGCTTGCTTGGTTGGCCCAAAAGTGCGTATGCGTTTTCTCCTGAATACATTCAGGAAAAAACGCATACGCCCTTTTTGGCCAAGTGCATCATTGTGGACGTTCTGCCTCTTTTCCTATGCTTTAAATGCAATTCCAATCTACCTCCTGAAATCGGTTTCCTGCAATTCTGCCCCGCTTTCAAGTCCTCTTGGCAGCCTTACTTCAGTATATTTTTGGACGATAGCTGTCATTTATAACTCTGCAGGTTTGTGAATTACAGTGCCCCTGAGCTCCTTTCTTCAACTCGCTTTCTTGTGAGCTGGCCGCAACCCCGCAGGATTGCTTCAGGCCCTAATCTTGTTCCGGCACGGCACGCTGAGCCTTTGGTTAATTCCTCTTCCTGGTGGGAAATGACAGTTAAATTTGTGCATCCAGACACCTCCAGCTAGTCTCTCATTGGTTCTCCCTATTCCTGTTCATCTTCCGCAGAAATTGCAAACTGGGCTAAACAGGAGGTTAAAGGCACTGACTCTCCAAGTCGGGAGTGTGTTAGTAAAGCGTCTGGAATGTTGCACCCGAGTACCAGGGGACGAGAACTGAGATATATTGGAACACGTCTCCCGATCACACGGTTGATCATACTCTGTGTTCCACATGCATGTTTTAGCTGAAGGCAGAATCCCTTAAACCTGGAGAGTTGAGACCTGTGGAATGGGTACCATGCAATATGACTTCAAAGGGTCTTCATTTGCTCACCGAACCTCTCCAATCCTATCACTGCTGCGTTTATGCCCCTGTACACATGCTTGATTTTCTTTCAGAGACATAGCAATCCATAGGTTTTAAGATACTTACTAGTCAGGTACATTCTTAGGCATTAAATATGGGGTGTTGAGTCCATTTCGTTGAGCAAGGAGTAGTTCTTGTCTATTCCATATTTGGCTTAAGGAACTTTATCTGTGCTCATTTCAATCTCTGGTTTTATGCAGCACCCCAACTCACCTTTCCCCTTAAGCAAGCATAAGTTGGTTTTCTAAATATGAGACCCTGTTCTGTTTTGTAATCCAGTTCCTGTGTAGCCAAGTTTACATTCCGTGTATTAGTGATATCTTATGATGTTTCTTTTTCTGTGTGACTTATTTCAGGTAGAATCATCATACCTGAATCCACTCATTATGCTGCTACGGGCCTGATGACATAGATTTCATTGCTGAGTGATATTGCATTGTACGTAAGTACCACAACTTCTTTATCCATTTTTCACTTTCTGTGATATTGAACTTGTACCGTAAACGAGGTTCTTGTAAACAGAGCCGTCCCAAACTTTGGGGTGGCTGTGTCTTTTTGATTTTAATTTCCCTAAGCTATAGGACCATAAGTGGAAGTGCCCTAGGCTCTGTTGCTTTGTTTTTTAGATGTTTCGGGAAAAACCATACACTTCTCCCTAGTGGCTGTTGGCAATTTACATCCCGCCCATCAGCATAACAAGGCTCCCAGTTCTCCATGGCCTGTCCTGCCTTTCTGGATTTTACACTTTTTTCAGATGGCCCTTTTGACTGGGGGGAAGTGAGACTTCATTGTAGTGCAGATTTCCTTTGCAAGCTTGCTTGGTTGGCCAAAAAGGGCGTATGCGTTTTTTCCTGAATATATTCAGGAAAAAACACATACGCACTTTTTCGCCAAGTGCATCATTGTGGACGTTCTGCCTCTTTTCCTATGCTTTAAATGCAATTCCAGTCTACCTCCTGAAATCGGTTTCCTGCAATTCTGCCCCGCTTTCAAGTCCTCTTGGCAGCCTTACTTCAGTATATTTTTGGACGATAGCTGTCATTTATAACTCTGCAGGTTTGTGAATTACAGTGCCCCTGAGCTCCTTTCTTCAACTCGCTTTCTTGTGAGCTGGCCGCAACCCCGCAGGATTGCTTCAGGCCCTAATCTTGTTCCGGCACGGCACGCTGAGCCTTTGGTTAATTCCTCTTCCTGGTGGGAAATGACAGTTAAATTTACTCGTCCAGACACCTCCAGCTAGTCTCTCATTGGTTCTCCTATTCCTGTTCATCTTCCGCAGAAATTGCAAACTGGGCGAAACAGGAGGTTAAAGGCACTGACTCTCCAAGTCGGGAGAGTGTTCGTAAAGCGTCTGGAATGTTCCACCCGAGTAACAGGGGACGAGAACTGAGACATATTGGAACACGTCTCCCGATCACACGGTTGATCATACTCTGGGTTCCACATGCATGTTTTAGCTGATTGCAGAATCCTTTAAACCTGGAGAGTTGAGACCTGTGGAATGGGTACCATGCAATATGACTTCAAAGGGTCTTCATTTGCTCACCGAACTTCTCCAATCCTATCACTGCTGCGTTTATGCCCCTGTACACACGCTTGATTCTCTTTCGGAGACATAGCAATCCATAGGTTTTAAGATACTTACTAGTCAGGTACATTCTTAGGCGTTTAATATGGTGTGTTGAGTCCATTTCGTTGAGCAAGGAGTAGCTCTTGTCTATTCCATATTTGGCTTAAGGAACTTTATCTGTGCTCATTTCAATCTCTGGTTTGATGCAGCACCCCAACTCAAATTTCCCCTTAAGCAAGCATAAGTTGGTTTTCTAAATTTGAGACCCTGTTTTGTTTTGTAATCAGTTCCTGTGTAGCCAAGTTTACATTCCGTGTATTAGTGATATCTTATGATGTTTCTTTTTCTGTGTGAGTTATTTGAGTTAGAATCATCATACCTGAATCCACCCATTATGCTGCTACGGGCCTGATGACATAGATTTCATTGCTGAGTGATATTGCATTGTACGTAAGTACCACAATTTTTATTCATTTTTCAGTTTCTGCGATATTGAACTTGTACCATAAACGGGGTTCTTGTAAACAGAGCCATCCCAAACTTTGGGGTGGCTCTGTCTTTTTGATTTTAATTTCCCTAAGCTATAGGACCATAAGTGGAAGTGCCCTAGGCTCCGTTGCTTTGTTTTTTAGATGTTTCACAAAACACCATACACTTCTCCCTAGTGGCTGTTGGCAATTTACATCCCGCCCATCAGCATAACAAGGCTCCCAGTTTTCCATGGCCTGTCCTGCCTTTCTGGATTTTACACTTTTTTCAGAAGACCCTTTTGACCGGGGGGAAGTGAGACTTCAATGTAGTGCAGATTTCCTTTACAAGCTTGCTTGGTTGGCCAAAAAGTGCGTATGCGTTTTCTCCTGAATATATTCAGGAAAAAACGCATACGCCCTTTTTGGCCAAGTGCATCATTGTGGACGTTCTGCCTCTTTTCCTATGCTTTAAATGCAATTCCTGTCTACCTCCTGAAATCGGTTTCCTGCAATTCTGCCCCGCTTTCAAGTCCTCTTGGCAGCCTTACTTCAGTATATTTTTGGACGATAGCTGTCATTTATAACTCTGCAGGTTTGTGAATTACAGTGCCCCTGAGCTCCTTTCTTCAACTCGCTTTCTTGTGAGCTGGCTGCAACATCGCACGATTGCTTCAGGCCCTAATTGCGTTCCGGCACGGCACGCTGAGCCTTTGGTTAATTCCTCTTCCTGGTGGGAAATGGGAGTTAAATTTGTGCATCCAGACACCTCCAGCTAGTCTCTCATTGGTTCTCCCTATTCCTGTTCATCTTCCGCAGAAATTGCAAACTGGGCTAAACAGGATGTTAAAGGCACTGACTCTCCAAGTCGGGAGAGTGTTAGTAAAGCGTCTGGAATGTTGCACCCGAGTACCAGGGGACGAGAACTGAGATATATTGGAACACGTCTCCCGATCACACGGTTGATCATACTCTGTGTTCCACATGCATGTTTTAGCTGAAGGCAGAATCCCTTAAACCTGGAGAGTTGAGACCTGTGGAATGGGTACCATGCAATATGACTTCAAAGGGTCTTCATTTGCTCACCGAACCTCTCCAATCCTATCACTGCTGCGTTTATGCCCCTGTACACATGCTTGATTTTCTTTCAGAGACATAGCAATCCATAGGTTTTAAGATACTTACTAGTCAGGTACATTCTTAGGCATTAAATATGGGGTGTTGAGTCCATTTCGTTGAGCAAGGAGTAGTTCTTGTCTATTCCATATTTGGCTTAAGGAACTTTATCTGTGCTCATTTCAATCTCTGGTTTTATGCAGCACCCCAACTCACCTTTCCCCTTAAGCAAGCATAAGTTGGTTTTCTAAATATGAGACCCTGTTCTGTTTTGTAATCCAGTTCCTGTGTAGCCAAGTTTACATTCCGTGTATTAGTGATATCTTATGATGTTTCTTTTTCTGTGTGACTTATTTCAGGTAGAATCATCATACCTGAATCCACTCATTATGCTGCTACGGGCCTGATGACATAGATTTCATTGCTGAGTGATATTGCATTGTACGTAAGTACCACAACTTCTTTATCCATTTTTCACTTTCTGTGATATTGAACTTGTACCGTAAACGAGGTTCTTGTAAACAGAGCCGTCCCAAACTTTGGGGTGGCTGTGTCTTTTTGATTTTAATTTCCCTAAGCTATAGGACCATAAGTGGAAGTGCCCTAGTCTCCGTTGCTTTGTTTTTTAGATGTTTCAGGAAACACCATACACTTCTCCCAAGTGGCTGTTGGCAATTTACATCCCGGCAATCAGCATAACAAGGCTCCCAGTTCTCCATGGCCTGTCCTGTCTTTCTGGATTTTACACATTATTCAGATGGCCCTTTTGACCGGGGGGAAGTGAGACTTCATTGTAGTGCAGATTTCCTTTGCAAGCTTGCTTGGTTGGCCAAAAAGGGCGTATGCGTTTTCTCCTGAATATATTCAGGAAAAAACGCATACGCCCTTTTTGGCCAAGTGCATCATTGTGGACGTTCTGCCTCTTTTCCTATGCTTTAAATGCAATTCCAGTCTACCTCCAGAAATCGGTTTCCTGCAATTCTGCCCCGCTTTCAAGTCCTCTTGGCAGCCTTACTTCAGTATATTTTTGGACGATAGCTGTCATTTATAACTCTGCAGGTTTGTGAATTACAGTGCCCCTGAGCTCCTTTCTTCAACTCGCTTTCTTGTGAGCTGGCTGCAACATCGCACGATTGCTTCAGGCCCTAATTGCGTTCCGGCACGGCACGCTGAGCCTTTGATTAATTCCTCTTCCTGGTGGGAAATGGGAGTTAAATTTGCCCGTCCAGACACCTCCAGCTAGTCTCTCATTGGTTCTCCTATTCCTGTTCATCTTCCGCAGAAATTGCAAACTGGGCCAACAGGAGGTTAAAGGCACTGACTCTCCAAGTTGGGAGAGTGTTAGTAAAGCATCTGGAATGTTGCACCCGAGTACCAGGGGACGAGAACTGAGACATATTGGAACACGTCTCCCGATCACACGGTTGATCATACTCTGGGTTCCACATGCATGTTTTAGCTGAAGGCAGAATCCCTTAAACTTGGAGAGTTGAGACCCGTGGAATGGGTCCCATGCAATAAGACTTCAAAGGGTCTTCATTTGCTCACCGAACCTCTCCAATCCTATCACTGCTGCGTTTATGCCCCTGTACACACGCTTGATTTTCTTTCAGAGACATAGCAATCCATAGGTTTTAAGATACTTACTAGTCAGGTACATTCTTAGGCGTTTACTATGGGGTGTTGAGTCCATTTCGTTGAGCAAGGAGTAGTTCTTGTCTATTCCATATTTGACTTAAGGAACTTTATCTGTGCTCATTTCAATCTCTGGTTTTATGCAGCACCCCAACTCACCTTTCCCCTTAAGCAAGCATAAGTTGGTTTTCTAAATTTGAGACCCTGTTCTGTTTTGTAATCCAGTTCCTGTGTAGCCAAGTTTACATTCCGTGTATTAGTGGTATCTTATGATGTTTCTTTTTATGTGTGACTTATTTCAGTTAGAATCATCATACCTGAATCCACTCATTATGCTGCTACGGGCCTGATGACATAGATTTCATTGCTGAGTGATATTGCATTGTACGTAAGTGCCACAACTTCTTTATCCATTTTTCACTTTCTGCGATATTGAACTTGTACCGTAAATGAGGTTCTTGTAAACAGAGCCGTCCCAAACTTTGGGGTGGCTGTGTCTTTTTGATTTTAATTTCCCTAAGCTATAGGACCATAAGTGGAAGTGCCCTAGGCTCTGTTGCTTTGTTTTTTAGATGTTTCGGGAAAAACCATACACTTCTCCCTAGTGGCTGTTGGCAATTTACATCCCGCCCATCAGCATAACAAGGCTCCCAGTTCTCCATGGCCTGTCCTGCCTTTCTGGATTTTACACTTTTTTCAGATGGCCCTTTTGACCGGGGGGAAGTGAGACTTCATTGTAGTGCAGATTTCCTTTGCAAGCTTGCTTGGTTGGCCAAAAAGGGTGTATGCGTTTTTTCCTGAATATATTCAGGAAAAAACGCATACGCACTTTTTCGCCAAGTGCATCATTGTGGACATTCTGCCTCTTTTCCTATGCTTTAAATGCAATTCCAGTCTACCTCCTGAAATCGGTTTCCTGCAATTCTGCCCCGCTTTCAAGTCCTCTTGGCAGCCTTACTTCAGTATATTTTTGGACGATAGCTGTCATTTATAACTCTGCAGGTTTGTGAATTACAGTGCCCCTGAGCTCCTTTCTTCAACTCGCTTTCTTGTGAGCTGGCCGCAACCCCGCAGGATTGCTTCAGGCCCTAATCTTGTTCCGGCACGGCACGCTGAGCCTTTGGTTAATTCCTCTTCCTGGTGGGAAATGACAGTTAAATTTACTCGTCCAGACACCTCCAGCTAGTCTCTCATTGGTTCTCCTATTCCTGTTCATCTTCCGCAGAAATTGCAAACTGGGCGAAACAGGAGGTTAAATGCACTGACTCTCCAAGTCGGGAGAGTGTTAGTAAAGCGTCTGGAATGTTGCACCCGAGTAACAGGGGACGAGAACTGAGACATATTGGAACACGTCTCCCGATCACACGGTTGATCATACTCTGGGTTCCACATGCATGTTTTAGCTGAAGGAAGAATCCTTTAAACCTGGAGAGTTGAGACCTGTGGAATGGGTACCATGCAATATGACTTCAAAGGGTCTTCATTTGCTCACCGAACTTCTCCAATCCTATCACTGCTGCATTTATGCCCCTGTACACACGCTTGATTCTCTTTCGGAGACATAGCAATCCATAGGTTTAAAGATACTTACTAGTCAGGTACATTCTTAGGCGTTTAATATGGTGTGTTGAGTCCATTTCGTTGAGCAAGGAGTAGCTCTTGTCTATTCCATATTTGGCTTAAGGAACTTTATCTGTGCTCATTTCAATCTCTGGTTTGATGCAGCACCCCAACTCAAATTTCCCCTTAAGCAAGCATAAGTTGGTTTTCTAAATTTGAGACCCTGTTTTGTTTTGTAATCAGTTCCTGTGTAGCCAAGTTTACATTCCGTGTATTAGTGATATCTTATGATGTTTCTTTTTCTGTGTGAGTTATTTGAGTTAGAATCATCATACCTGAATCCACCCATTATGCTGCTACGGGCCTGATGACATAGATTTCATTGCTGAGTGATATTGCATTGTACGTAAGTACCACAATTTTTATTCATTTTTCAGTTTCTGCGATATTGAACTTGTACCATAAACGGGGTTCTTGTAAACAGAGCCATCCCAAACTTTGGTGTGGCTCTGACTTTTTGATTTTAATTTCCCTAAGCTATAGGACCATAAGTGGAAGTGCCCTAGGCTCCGTTGCTTTGTTTTTTAGATGTTTCGGGAAAAACCATACACTTCTCCCTAGTGGCTGTTGGCAATTTACATCCCGCCCATCAGCATAACAAGGCTCCCAGTTTTCCATGGCCTGTCCTGCCTTTCTGGATTTTACACTTTTTTCAGAAGACCCTTTTGACCGGGGGGAAGTGAGACTTCAATGTAGTGCAGATTTCCTTTGCAAGCTTGCTTGGTTGGCCAAAAAGGGCGTATGCGTTTTTTCCTGAATATATTCAGGAAAAAACGCATACGCCCTTTTTGGCCAAGTGCATCATTGTGGACGTTCTGCCTCTTTTCCTATGCTTTAAATGCAATTCCTGTCTACCTCCTGAAATCGGTTTCCTGCAATTCTGCCCCGCTTTCAAGTCCTCTTGGCAGCCTTACTTCAGTATATTTTTGGACGATAGCTGTCATTTATAACTCTGCAGGTTTGTGAATTACAGTGCCCCTGAGCTCCTTTCTTCAACTCGCTTTCTTGTGAGCTGGCTGCAACATCGCACGATTGCTTCAGGCCCTAATTGCGTTCCGGCACGGCACGCTGAGCCTTTGGTTAATTCCTCTTCCTGGTGGGAAATGGGAGTTAAATTTGCCCGTCCAGACACCTCCAGCTAGTCTCTCATTGGTTCTCCTATTCCTGTTCATCTTCCGCAGAAATTGCAAACTGGGCCAACAGGAGGTTAAAGGCACTGACTCTCCAAGTTGGGAGAGTGTTAGTAAAGCGTCTGGAATGTTGCACCCGAGTACCAGGGGACGAGAACTGAGACATATTGGAACACGTCTCCCGATCACACGGTTGATCATACTCTGGGTTCCACATGCATGTTTTCGCCGAAGGCAGAATCCCTTACACCTGGAGAGTTGAGACCTGTGGAATGGGTACCCTGCAATATGACTTCAAAGGGTCTTCATTTGCTCACCGAACCTCTCCAATCCTATCACTGCTGCGTTTATGCCCCTGTACACATGCTTGATTTTCTTTCAGAGACATAGCAATCCATAGGTTTTAAGATACTTACTAGTCAGGTACATTCTTAGGCATTAAATATGGGGTGTTGAGTCCATTTCGTTGAGCAAGGAGTAGTTCTTGTCTATTCCATATTTGGCTTAAGGAACTTTATCTGTGCTCATTTCAATCTCTGGTTTTATGCA
This sequence comes from Leucopleurus acutus, assembly GCF_964270905.1. Classification (NCBI taxonomy): domain Eukaryota; kingdom Metazoa; phylum Chordata; class Mammalia; order Artiodactyla; family Delphinidae; genus Leucopleurus; species Leucopleurus acutus. Next base: position 138,133 of record NW_028138953.1, read on the forward strand.
GCACCCCAACTCACCTTTCTCCTTAAGCAAGCAAAAGTTGGTTTTCTAAATTTGAGACCCTGTTCTGTCTTGTAATCCAGTTTCTGTGTAGCCAAGTTTACATTCCGTGTATTAGTGATATGTTATGATGTTTCTTTTTCTGTGTGACTTATTTCAGGTAGAATCATCATACCTGAATCCACTCTATGCTGCTACGGGCCTGATGACATAGATTTCATTGCTGAGTGATATTACATTGTACGTAAGTACCACAACTTCTTTATCCATTTTTCAGTTTCTGCGATATTGAACTTGTACCATAAACGGGGTTCTTGTAAACAGAGCCGTCCCAAACTTTGGGGTGGCTCTGTCTTTTTGATTTTAATTTCCCTAAGCTATAGGACCATAAGTGGAAGTGCCCTAGTCTCCGTTGCTTTGTTTTTTAGATGTTTCAGGAAACACCATACACTTCTCCCAAGTGGCTGTTGGCAATTTACATCCCGGCAATCAGCATAACAAGGCTCCCAGTTCTCCATGGCCTGTCCTGTCTTTCTGGATTTTACACATTATTCAGATGACCCTTTTGACCGGGGGGAAGTGAGACTTCATTGTAGTGCAGATTTCCTTTGCAAGCTTGCTTGGTTGGCCAAAAAGGGCGTATGCGTTTTCTCCTGAATATATTCAGGAAAAAACGCATACGCCCTTTTTGGCCAAGTGCATCATTGTGGACGTTCTGCCTCTTTTCCTATGCTTTAAATGCAATTCCAGTCTACCTCCAGAAATCGGTTTCCTGCAATTCTGCCCCGCTTTCAAGTCCTCTTGGCAGCCTTACTTCAGTATATTTTTGGACGATAGCTGTCATTTATAACTCTGCAGGTTTGTGAATTACAGTGCCCCTGAGCTCCTTTCTTCAACTCGCTTTCTTGTGAGCTGGCTGCAACATCGCACGATTGCTTCAGGCCCTAATTGCGTTCCGGCACGGCACGCTGAGCCTTTGATTAATTCCTCTTCCTGGTGGGAAATTGGAGTTAAATTTGCCCGTCCAGACACCTCCAGCTAGTCTCTCATTGGTTCTCCTATTCCTGTTCATCTTCCGCAGAAATTGCAAACTGGGCCAACAGGAGGTTAAAGGCACTGACTCTCCAAGTTGGGAGAGTGTTAGTAAAGCATCTGGAATGTTGCACCCGAGTACCAGGGGACGAGAACTGAGACATATTGGAACACGTCTCCCGATCACACGGTTGATCATACTCTGGGTTCCACATGCATGTTTTAGCTGAAGGCAGAATCCCTTAAACTTGGAGAGTTGAGACCCGTGGAATGGGTCCCATGCAATAAGACTTCAAAGGGTCTTCATTTGCTCACCGAACCTCTCCAATCCTATCACTGCTGCGTTTATGCCCCTGTACACACGCTTGATTTTCTTTCAGAGACATAGCAATCCATAGGTTTTAAGATACTTACTAGTCAGGTATATTCTTAGGCATTTACTATGGGGTGTTGAGTCCATTTCGTTGAGCAAGGAGTAGTTCTTGTCTATTCCATATTTGACTTAAGGAACTTTATCTGTGCTCATTTCAATCTCTGGTTTTATGCAGCACCCCAACTCACCTTTCCCCTTAAGCAAGCATAAGTTGGTTTTCTAAATTTGAGACCCTGTTCTGTTTTGTAATCCAGTTCCCGTGTAGCCAAGTTTACATTCCGTGTATTAGTGGTATCTTATGATGTTTCTTTTTATGTGTGACTTATTTCAGTTAGAATCATCATACCTGAATCCACTCATTATGCTGCTACGGGCCTGATGACATAGATTTCATTGCTGAGTGATATTGCATTGTACGTAAGTGCCACAACTTCTTTATCCATTTTTCACTTTCTGCGATATTGAACTTGTACCGTAAATGAGGTTCTTGTAAACAGAGCCGTCCCAAACTTTGGGGTGGCTGTGTCTTTTTGATTTTAATTTCCCTAAGCTATAGGACCATAAGTGGAAGTGCCCTAGGCTCTGTTGCTTTGTTTTTTAGATGTTTCGGGAAAAACCATACACTTCTCCCTAGTGGCTGTTGGCAATTTACATCCCGCCCATCAGCATAACAAGGCTCCCAGTTCTCCATGGCCTGTCCTGCCTTTCTGGATTTTACACTTTTTTCAGAAGACCCTTTTGACCGGGGGGAAGTGAGACTTCAATGTAGTGCAGATTTCCTTTGCAAGCTTGCTTGGTTGGCCAAAAAGTGCGTATGCGTTTTCTCCTGAATATATTCAGGAAAAAACGCATACGCCCTTTTTGGCCAAGTGCATCATTGTGGACGTTCTGCCTCTTTTCCTATGCTTTAAATGCAATTCCTGTCTACCTCCTGAAATCGGTTTCCTGCAATTCTGCCCCGCTTTCAAGTCCTCTTGGCAGCCTTACTTCAGTATATTTTTGGACGATAGCTGTCATTTATAACTCTGCAGGTTTGTGAATTACAGTGCCCCTGAGCTCCTTTCTTCAACTCGCTTTCTTGTGAGCTGGCTGCAACATCGCACGATTGCTTCAGGCCCTAATTGCGTTCCGGCACGGCACGCTGAGCCTTTGGTTAATTCCTCTTCCTGGTGGGAAATGGGAGTTAAATTTGCCCGTCCAGACACCTCCAGCTAGTCTCTCATTGGTTCTCCTATTCCTGTTCATCTTCCGCAGAAATTGCAAACTGGGCCAACAGGAGGTTAAAGGCACTGACTCTCCAAGTTGGGAGAGTGTTAGTAAAGCGTCTGGAATGTTGCACCCGAGTACCAGGGGACGAGAACTGAGACATATTGGAACACGTCTCCCGATCACACGGTTGATCATACTCTGGGTTCCACATGCATGTTTTCGCCGAAGGCAGAATCCCTTACACCTGGAGAGTTGAGACCTGTGGAATGGGTACCCTGCAATATGACTTCAAAGGGTCTTCATTTGCTCACCGAACCTCTCCAATCCTATCACTGCTGCGTTTATGCCCCTGTACACATGCTTGATTTTCTTTCAGAGACATAGCAATCCATAGGTTTTAAGATACTTACTAGTCAGGTACATTCTTAGGCATTAAATATGGGGTCTTGAGTCCATTTCGTTGAGCAAGGAGTAGTTCTTGTCTATTCCATATTTGGCTTAAGGAACTTTATCTGTGCTCATTTCAATCTCTGGTTTTATGCAGGACCCCAACTCACCTTTCTCCTTAAGCAAGCAAAAGTTGGTTTTCTAAATTTGAGACCCTGTTCTGTCTTGTAATCCAGTTTCTGTGTAGCCAAGTTTACATTCCGTGTATTAGTGATATGTTATGATGTTTCTTTTTCTGTGTGACTTATTTCAGGTAGAATCATCATACCTGAATCCACTCTATGCTGCTACGGGCCTGATGACATAGATTTCATTGCTGAGTGATATTACATTGTACGTAAGTACCACAACTTCTTTATCCATTTTTCAGTTTCTGCGATATTGAACTTGTACCATAAACGGGGTTCTTGTAAACAGAGCCGTCCCAAACTTTGGGGTGGCTCTGTCTTTTTGATTTTAATTTCCCTAAGCTATAGGACCATAAGTGGAAGTGCCCTAGTCTCCGTTGCTTTGTTTTTTAGATGTTTCAGGAAACACCATACACTTCTCCCAAGTGGCTGTTGGCAATTTACATCCCGCCCATCAGCATAACAAGGCTCCCAGTTCTCCATGGCCTGTCCTGCCTTTCTGGATTTTACACATTATTCAGATGGCCCTTTTGACCGGGGGGAAGTGAGACTTCATTGTAGTGCAGATTTCCTTTGCAAGCTTGCTTGGTTGGCCAAAAAGGGCGTATGCGTTTTCTCCTGAATATATTCAGGAAAAAACGCATACGCCCTTTTTGGCCAAGTGCATCATTGTGGACGTTCTGCCTCTTTTCCTATGCTTTAAATGCAATTCCAGTCTACCTCCAGAAATCGGTTTCCTGCAATTCTGCCCCGCTTTCAAGTCCTCTTGGCAGCCTTACTTCAGTATATTTTTGGACGATAGCTGTCATTTATAACTCTGCAGGTTTGTGAATTACAGTGCCCCTGAGCTCCTTTCTTCAACTCGCTTTCTTGTGAGCTGGCTGCAACATCGCACGATTGCTTCAGGCCCTAATTGCGTTCCGGCACGGCACGCTGAGCCTTTGGTTAATTCCTCTTCCTGGTGGGAAATGGGAGTTAAATTTGCCCGTCCAGACACCTCCAGCTAGTCTCTCATTGGTTCTCCTATTCCTGTTCATCTTCCGCAGAAATTGCAAACTGGGCCAACAGGAGGTTAAAGGCACTGACTCTCCAAGTTGGGAGAGTGTTAGTAAAGCGTCTGGAATGTTGCACCCGAGTACCAGGGGACGAGAACTGAGACATATTGGAACACGTCTCCCGATCACACGGTTGATCATACTCTGGGTTCCACATGCATGTTTTAGCTGAAGGCAGAATCCCTTAAACTTGGAGAGTTGAGACCCGTGGAATGGGTCCCATGCAATAAGACTTCAAAGGGTCTTCATTTGCTCACCGAACCTCTCCAATCCTATCACTGCTGCGTTTATGCCCCTGTACACACGCTTGATTTTCTTTCAGAGACATAGCAATCCATAGGTTTTAAGATACTTACTAGTCAGGTACATTCTTAGGCGTTTACTATGGGGTGTTGAGTCCATTTCGTTGAGCAAGGAGTAGTTCTTGTCTATTCCATATTTGACTTAAGGAACTTTATCTGTGCTCATTTCAATCTCTGGTTTTATGCAGCACCCCAACTCACCTTTCCCCTTAAGCAAGCATAAGTTGGTTTTCTAAATTTGAGACCCTGTTCTGTTTTGTAATCCAGTTCCTGTGTAGCCAAGTTTACATTCCGTGTATTAGTGGTATCTTATGATGTTTCTTTTTATGTGTGACTTATTTCAGTTAGAATCATCATACCTGAATCCACTCATTATGCTGCTACGGGCCTGATGACATAGATTTCATTGCTGAGTGATATTGCATTGTACGTAAGTGCCACAACTTCTTTATCCATTTTTCACTTTCTGCGATATTGAACTTGTACCGTAAATGAGGTTCTTGTAAACAGAGCCGTCCCAAACTTTCGGGTGGCTGTGTCTTTTTGATTTTAATTTCCCTAAGCTATAGGACCATAAGTGGAAGTGCCCTAGGCTCTGTTGCTTTGTTTTTTAGATGTATCAGGAAACACCATACACTTCTCAGGAGTGGCTGTTGGCAATTTACATCCCGCCCATCAGCATAACAAGGCTCCCAGTTCTCCATGGCCTGTCCTGCCTTTCTGGATTTTACACTTTTTTCAGATGGCCCTTTTGACTGGGGGGAAGTGAGACTTCATTGTAGTGCAGATTTCCTTTGCAAGCTTGCTTGGTTGGCCAAAAAGGGCGTATGCGTTTTTTCCTGAATACATTCAGGAAAAAACGCATACGCCCTTTTTGGCCAAGTGCATCATTGTGGACGTTCTGCCTCTTTTCCTATGCTTTAAATGCAATTCCAATCTACCTCCTGAAATCGGTTTCCTGCAATTCTGCCCCGCTTTCAAGTCCTCTTGGCAGCCTTACTTCAGTATATTTTTGGACGATAGCTGTCATTTATAACTCTGCAGGTTTGTGAATTACAGTGCCCCTGAGCTCCTTTCTTCAACTCGCTTTCTTGTGAGCTGGCCGCAACCCCGCAGGATTGCTTCAGGCCCTAATCTTGTTCCGGCACGGCACGCTGAGCCTTTGGTTAATTCCTCTTCCTGGTGGGAAATGACAGTTAAATTTGTGCATCCAGACACCTCCAGCTAGTCTCTCATTGGTTCTCCCTATTCCTGTTCATCTTCCGCAGAAATTGCAAACTGGGCTAAACAGGAGGTTAAAGGCACTGACTCTCCAAGTCGGGAGTGTGTTAGTAAAGCGTCTGGAATGTTGCACCCGAGTACCAGGGGACGAGAACTGAGATATATTGGAACACGTCTCCCGATCACACGGTTGATCATACTCTGTGTTCCACATGCATGTTTTAGCTGAAGGCAGAATCCCTTAAACCTGGAGAGTTGAGACCTGTGGAATGGGTACCATGCAATATGACTTCAAAGGGTCTTCATTTGCTCACCGAACCTCTCCAATCCTATCACTGCTGCGTTTATGCCCCTGTACACATGCTTGATTTTCTTTCAGAGACATAGCAATCCATAGGTTTTAAGATACTTACTAGTCAGGTACATTCTTAGGCATTAAATATGGGGTGTTGAGTCCATTTCGTTGAGCAAGGAGTAGTTCTTGTCTATTCCATATTTGGCTTAAGGAACTTTATCTGTGCTCATTTCAATCTCTGGTTTTATGCAGCACCCCAACTCACCTTTCCCCTTAAGCAAGCATAAGTTGGTTTTCTAAATATGAGACCCTGTTCTGTTTTGTAATCCAGTTCCTGTGTAGCCAAGTTTACATTCCGTGTATTAGTGATATCTTATGATGTTTCTTTTTCTGTGTGACTTATTTCAGGTAGAATCATCATACCTGAATCCACTCATTATGCTGCTACGGGCCTGATGACATAGATTTCATTGCTGAGTGATATTGCATTGTACGTAAGTACCACAACTTCTTTATCCATTTTTCACTTTCTGTGATATTGAACTTGTACCGTAAACGAGGTTCTTGTAAACAGAGCCGTCCCAAACTTTGGGGTGGCTGTGTCTTTTTGATTTTAATTTCCCTAAGCTATAGGACCATAAGTGGAAGTGCCCTAGGCTCTGTTGCTTTGTTTTTTAGATGTTTCGGGAAAAACCATACACTTCTCCCTAGTGGCTGTTGGCAATTTACATCCCGCCCATCAGCATAACAAGGCTCCCAGTTCTCCATGGCCTGTCCTGCCTTTCTGGATTTTACACTTTTTTCAGATGGCCCTTTTGACTGGGGGGAAGTGAGACTTCATTGTAGTGCAGATTTCCTTTGCAAGCTTGCTTGGTTGGCCAAAAAGGGCGTATGCGTTTTTTCCTGAATATATTCAGGAAAAAACGCATACGCACTTTTTGGCCAAGTGCATCATTGTGGACGTTCTGCCTCTTTTCCTATGCTTTAAATGCAATTCCAGTCTACCTCCTGAAATCGGTTTCCTGCAATTCTTCCCTGCTTTCAAGTCCTCTTGGCAGCCTTACTTCAGTATATTTTTGGACGATAGCTGTCATTTATAACTCTGCAGGTTTGTGAATTACAGTGCCCCTGAGCTCCTTTCTTCAACTCGCTTTCTTGTGAGCTGGCCGCAACCCCGCAGGATTGCTTCAGGCCCTAATCTTGTTCCGGCACGGCACGCTGAGCCTTTGGTTAATTCCTCTTCCTGGTGGGAAATGACAGTTAAATTTACTCGTCCAGACACCTCCAGCTAGTCTCTCATTGGTTCTCCTATTCCTGTTCATCTTCCGCAGAAATTGCAAACTGGGCGAAACAGGAGGTTAAAGGCACTGACTCTCCAAGTCGGGAGAGTGTTAGTAAAGCGTCTGGAATGTTCCACCCGAGTAACAGGGGACGAGAACTGAGACATATTGGAACACGTCTCCCGATCACACGGTTGATCATACTCTGGGTTCCACATGCATGTTTTAGCTGATGGCAGAATCCTTTAAACCTGGAGAGTTGAGACCTGTGGAATGGGTACCATGCAATATGACTTCAAAGGGTCTTCATTTGCTCACCGAACTTCTCCAATCCTATCACTGCTGCGTTTATGCCCCTGTACACACGCTTGATTCTCTTTCGGAGACATAGCAATCCATAGGTTTTAAGATACTTACTAGTCAGGTACATTCTTAGGCGTTTAATATGGTGTGTTGAGTCCATTTCGTTGAGCAAGGAGTAGCTCTTGTCTATTCCATATTTGGCTTAAGGAACTTTATCTGTGCTCATTTCAATCTCTGGTTTGATGCAGCACCCCAACTCAAATTTCCCCTTAAGCAAGCATAAGTTGGTTTTCTAAATTTGAGACCCTGTTTTGTTTTGTAATCAGTTCCTGTGTAGCCAAGTTTTCATTCCGTGTATTAGTGATATCTTATGATGTTTCTTTTTCTGTGTGAGTTATTTGAGTTAGAATCATCATACCTGAATCCACCCATTATGCTGCTACGGGCCTGATGACATAGATTTCATTGCTGAGTGATATTGCATTGTACGTAAGTACCACAATTTTTATTCATTTTTCAGTTTCTGCGATATTGAACTTGTACCATAAACGGGGTTCTTGTAAACAGAGCCATCCCAAACTTTGGGGTGGCTCTGTCTTTTTGATTTTAATTTCCCTAAGCTATAGGACCATAAGTGGAAGTGCCCTAGGCTCCGTTGCTTTGTTTTTTAGATGTTTCACAAAACACCATACACTTCTCCCTAGTGGCTGTTGGCAATTTACATCCCGCCCATCAGCATAACAAGGCTCCCAGTTTTCCATGGCCTGTCCTGCCTTTCTGGATTTTACACTTTTTTCAGAAGACCCTTTTGACCGGGGGGAAGTGAGACTTCAATGTAGTGCAGATTTCCTTTGCAAGCTTGCTTGGTTGGCCAAAAAGTGCGTATGCGTTTTCTCCTGAATATATTCAGGAAAAAACGCATACGCCCTTTTTGGCCAAGTGCATCATTGTGGACGTTCTGCCTCTTTTCCTATGCTTTAAATGCAATTCCTGTCTACCTCCTGAAATCGGTTTCCTGCAATTCTGCCCCGCTTTCAAGTCCTCTTGGCAGCCTTACTTCAGTATATTTTTGGACGATAGCTGTCATTTATAACTCTGCAGGTTTGTGAATTACAGTGCCCCTGAGCTCCTTTCTTCAACTCGCTTTCTTGTGAGCTGGCTGCAACATCGCACGATTGCTTCAGGCCCTAATTGCGTTCCGGCACGGCACGCTGAGCCTTTGGTTAATTCCTCTTCCTGGTGGGAAATGGGAGTTAAATTTGCCCGTCCAGACACCTCCAGCTAGTCTCTCATTGGTTCTCCTATTCCTGTTCATCTTCCGCAGAAATTGCAAACTGGGCCAACAGGAGGTTAAAGGCACTGACTCTCCAAGTTGGGAGAGTGTTAGTAAAGCGTCTGGAATGTTGCACCCGAGTACCAGGGGACGAGAACTGAGACATATTGGAACACGTCTCCCGATCACACGGTTGATCATACTCTGGGTTCCACATGCATGTTTTCGCCGAAGGCAGAATCCCTTACACCTGGAGAGTTGAGACCTGTGGAATGGGTACCCTGCAATATGACTTCAAAGGGTCTTCATTTGCTCACCGAACCTCTCCAATCCTATCACTGCTGCGTTTATGCCCCTGTACACATGCTTGATTTTCTTTCAGAGACATAGCAATCCATAGGTTTTAAGATACTTACTAGTCAGGTACATTCTTAGGCATTAAATATGGGGTGTTGAGTCCATTTCGTTGAGCAAGGAGTAGTTCTTGTCTATTCCATATTTGGCTTAAGGAACTTTATCTGTGCTCATTTCAATCTCTGGTTTTATGCAGCACCCCAACTCACCTTTCTCCTTAAGCAAGCAAAAGTTGGTTTTCTAAATTTGAGACCCTGTTCTGTCTTGTAATCCAGTTTCTGTGTAGCCAAGTTTACATTCCGTGTATTAGTGATATGTTATGATGTTTCTTTTTCTGTGTGACTTATTTCAGGTAGAATCATCATACCTGAATCCACTCTATGCTGCTACGGGCCTGATGACATAGATTTCATTGCTGAGTGATATTACATTGTACGTAAGTACCACAACTTCTTTATCCATTTTTCAGTTTCTGCGATATTGAACTTGTACCATAAACGGGGTTCTTGTAAACAGAGCCGTCCCAAACTTTGGGGTGGCTCTGTCTTTTTGATTTTAATTTCCCTAAGCTATAGGACCATAAGTGGAAGTGCCCTAGTCTCCGTTGCTTTGTTTTTTAGATGTTTCAGGAAACACCATACACTTCTCCCAAGTGGCTGTTGGCAATTTACATCCCGGCAATCAGCATAACAAGGCTCCCAGTTCTCCATGGCCTGTCCTGCCTTTCTGGATTTTACACATTATTCAGATGGCCCTTTTGACCGGGGGGAAGTGAGACTTCATTGTAGTGCAGATTTCCTTTGCAAGCTTGCTTGGTTGGCCAAAAAGGGCGTATGCGTTTTCTCCTGAATATATTCAGGAAAAAACGCATACGCCCTTTTTGGCCAAGTGCATCATTGTGGACGTTCTGCCTCTTTTCCTATGCTTTAAATGCAATTCCAGTCTACCTCCAGAAATCGGTTTCCTGCAATTCTGCCCCACTTTCAAGTCCTCTTGGCAGCCTTACTTCAGTATATTTTTGGACGATAGCTGTCATTTATAACTCTGCAGGTTTGTGAATTACAGTGCCCCTGAGCTCCTTTCTTCAACTCGCTTTCTTGTGAGCTGGCTGCAACATCGCACGATTGCTTCAGGCCCTAATTGCGTTCCAGCACGGCACGCTGAGCCTTTGGTTAATTCCTCTTCCTGGTGGGAAATGGGAGTTAAATTTGCCCGTCCAGACACCTCCAGCTAGTCTCTCATTGGTTCTCCTATTCCTGTTCATCTTCCGCAGAAATTGCAAACTGGGCCAACAGGAGGTTAAAGGCACTGACTCTCCAAGTTGGGAGAGTGTTAGTAAAGCATCTGGAATGTTGCACCCGAGTACCAGGGGACGAGAACTGAGACATATTGGAACACGTCTCCCGATCACACGGTTGATCATACTCTGGGTTCCACATGCATGTTTTAGCTGAAGGCAGAATCCCTTAAACTTGGAGAGTTGAGACCCGTGGAATGGGTCCCATGCAATAAGACTTCAAAGGGTCTTCATTTGCTCACCGAACCTCTCCAATCCTATCACTGCTGCGTTTATGCCCCTGTACACACGCTTGATTTTCTTTCAGAGACATAGCAATCCATAGGTTTTAAGATACTTACTAGTCAGGTACATTCTTAGGCGTTTACTATGGGGTGTTGAGTCCATTTCGTTGAGCAAGGAGTAGTTCTTGTCTATTCCATATTTGACTTAAGGAACTTTATCTGTGCTCATTTCAATCTCTGGTTTTATGCAGCACCCCAACTCACCTTTCCCCTTAAGCAAGCATAAGTTGGTTTTCTAAATTTGAGACCCTGTTCTGTTTTGTAATCCAGTTCCTGTGTAGCCAAGTTTACATTCCGTGTATTAGTGGTATCTTATGATGTTTCTTTTTATGTGTGACTTATTTCAGTTAGAATCATCATACCTGAATCCACTCATTATGCTGCTACGGGCCTGATGACATAGATTTCATTGCTGAGTGATATTGCATTGTACGTAAGTGCCACAACTTCTTTATCCATTTTTCACTTTCTGCGATATTGAACTTGTACCGTAAATGAGGTTCTTGTAAACAGAGCCGTCCCAAACTTTCGGGTGGCTGTGTCTTTTTGATTTTAATTTCCCTAAACTATAGGACCATAAGTGGAAGTGCCCTAGGCTCTGTTGCTTTGTTTTTTAGATGTTTCAGGAAACACCATACACTTCTCAGGAGTGGCTGTTGGCAATTTACATCCCGCCCATCAGCATAACAAGGCTCCCAGTTCTCCATGGCCTGTCCTGCCTTTCTGGATTTTACACTTTTTTCAGATGGCCCTTTTGACCGGGGGGAAGTGAGACTTCATTGTAGTGCAGATTTCCTTTGCAAGCTTGCTTGGTTGGCCAAAAAGGGCGTATGCGTTTTCTCCTGAATATATTCAGGAAAAAACGCATACGCCCTTTTTGGCCAAGTGCATCATTGTGGACGTTCTGCCTCTTTTCCTATGCTTTAAATGCAATTCCAGTCTACCTCCTGAAATCGGTTTCCTGCAATTCTGCCCGGCTTTCAAGTCCTCTTGGCAGCCTTACTTCAGTATATTTTTGGACGATAGCTGTCATTTATAACTCTGCAGGTTTGTGAATTACAGTGCCCCTGAGCTCCTTTCTTCAACTCGCTTTCTTGTGAGCTGGCCGCAACCCCGCAGTATTGCTTCAGGCCCTAATCTTGTTCTGGCACGGCACGCTGAGCCTTTGGTTAATTCCTCTTCCTGGTGGGAAATGACAGTTAAATTTGTGCATCCAGACACCTCCAGCTAGTCTCTCATTGGTTCTCCCTATTCCTGTTCATCTTCCGCAGAAATTGCAAACTGGGCTAAACAGGATGTTAAAGGCACTGACTCTCCAAGTCGGGAGAGTGTTAGCAAAGCGTCTGGAATGTTGCACCCGAGTACCAGGGGACGAGAACTGAGATATATTGGAACACGTCTCCCGATCACACGGTTGATCATACTCTGTGTTCCACATGCATGTTTTAGCTGAAGGCAGAATCCCTTAAACCTGGAGAGTTGAGACCTGTGGAATGGGTACCATGCAATATGACTTCAAAGGGTCTTCATTTGCTCACCGAACCTCTCCAATCCTATCACTGCTGCGTTTATGCCCCTGTACACATGCTTGATTTTCTTTCAGAGACATAGCAATCCATAGGTTTTAAGATACTTACTAGTCAGGTACATTCTTAGGCATTAAATATGGGGTGTTGAGTCCATTTCGTTGAGCAAGGAGTAGTTCTTGTCTATTCCATATTTGGCTTAAGGAACTTTATCTGTGCTCATTTCAATCTCTGGTTTTATGCAGCACCCCAACTCACCTTTCCCCTTAAGCAAGCATAAGTTGGTTTTCTAAATATGAGACCCTGTTCTGTTTTGTAATCCAGTTCCTGTGTAGCCAAGTTTACATTCCGTGTATTAGTGATATCTTATGATGTTTCTTTTTCTGTGTGACTTATTTCAGGTAGAATCATCATACCTGAATCCACTCATTATGCTGCTACGGGCCTGATGACATAGATTTCATTGCTGAGTGATATTGCATTGTACGTAAGTACCACAACTTCTTTATCCATTTTTCACTTTCTGTGATATTGAACTTGTACCGTAAACGAGGTTCTTGTAAACAGAGCCGTCCCAAACTTTGGGGTGGCTGTGTCTTTTTGATTTTAATTTCCCTAAGCTATAGGACCATAAGTGGAAGTGCCCTAGGCTCTGTTGCTTTGTTTTTTAGATGTTTCGGGAAAAACCATACACTTCTCCCTAGTGGCTGTTGGCAATTTACATCCCGCCCATCAGCATAACAAGGCTCCCAGTTCTCCATGGCCTGTCCTGCCTTTCTGGATTTTACACTTTTTTCAGATGGCCCTTTTGACTGGGGGGAAGTGAGACTTCATTGTAGTGCAGATTTCCTTTGCAAGCTTGCTTGGTTGGCCAAAAAGGGCGTATGCGTTTTTTCCTGAATATATTCAGGAAAAAACGCATACGCACTTTTTCGCCAAGTGCATCATTGTGGACGTTCTGCCTCTTTTCCTATGCTTTAAATGCAATTCCAGTCTACCTCCTGAAATCGGTTTCCTGCAATTCTGCCCCGCTTTCAAGTCCTCTTGGCAGCCTTACTTCAGTATATTTTTGGACGATAGCTGTCATTTATAACTCTGCAGGTTTGTGAATTACAGTGCCCCTGAGCTCCTTTCTTCAACTCGCTTTCTTGTGAGCTGGCCGCAACACCGCAGTATTGCTTCAGGCCCTAATCTGGTTCCGGCACGGCACGCTGAGCCTTTGGTTAATTCCTCTTCCTGGTGGGAAATGACAGTTAAATTTACTCGTCCAGACACCTCCAGCTAGTCTCTCATTGGTTCTCCTATTCCTGTTCATCTTCCGCAGAAATTGCAAACTGGGCGAAACAGGAGGTTAAAGGCACTGACTCTCCAAGTCGGGAGAGTGTTAGTAAAGCGTCTGGAATGTTGCACCCGAGTACCAGGGGACGAGAACTGAGACATATTGGAACACGTCTCCCGATCACACGGTTGATCATACTCTGGGTTCCACATGCATGTTTTAGCTGAAGGCAGAATCCTTTAAACCTGGAGAGTTGAGACCTGTGGAATGGGTACCATGCAATATGACTTCAAAGGGTCTTCATTTGCTCACCGAACTTCTCCAATCCTATCACTGCTGCGTTTATGCCCCTGTACACACGCTTGATTCTCTTTCGGAGACATAGCAATCCATAGGTTTTAAGATACTTACTAGTCAGGTACATTCTTAGGCGTTTAATATGGTGTGTTGAGTCCATTTCGTTGAGCAAGGAGTAGCTCTTGTCTATTCCATATTTGGCTTAAGGAACTTTATCTGTGCTCATTTCAATCTCTGGTTTGATGCAGCACCCCAACTCAAATTTCCCCTTAAGCAAGCATAAGTTGGTTTTCTAAATTTGAGACCCTGTTTTGTTTTGTAATCAGTTCCTGTGTAGCCAAGTTTACATTCCGTGTATTAGTGATATCTTATGATGTTTCTTTTTCTGTGTGAGTTATTTGAGTTAGAATCATCATACCTGAATCCACCCATTATGCTGCTACGGGCCTGATGACATAGATTTCATTGCTGAGTGATATTGCATTGTACGTAAGTACCACAATTTTTATTCATTTTTCAGTTTCTGCGATATTGAACTTGTACCATAAACGGGGTTCTTGTAAACAGAGCCATCCCAAACTTTGGGGTGGCTCTGTCTTTTTGATTTTAATTTCCCTAAGCTATAGGACCATAAGTGGAAGTGCCCTAGGCTCCGTTGCTTTGTTTTTTAGATGTTTCACAAAACACCATACACTTCTCCCTAGTGGCTGTTGGCAATTTACATCCCGCCCATCAGCATAACAAGGCTCCCAGTTTTCCATGGCCTGTCCTGCCTTTCTGGATTTTACACTTTTTTCAGAAGACCCTTTTGACCGGGGGGAAGTGAGACTTCAATGTAGTGCAGATTTCCTTTGCAAGCTTGCTTGGTTGGCCAAAAAGGGCGTATGCGTTTTCTCCTGAATATATTCAGGAAAAAACGCATACGCCCTTTTTGGCCAAGTGCATCATTGTGGACGTTCTGCCTCTTTTCCTATGCTTTAAATGCAATTCCTGTCTACCTCCTGAAATCGGTTTCCTGCAATTCTGCCCCGCTTTCAAGTCCTCTTGGCAGCCTTACTTCAGTATATTTTTGGACGATAGCTGTCATTTATAACTCTGCAGGTTTGTGAATTACAGTGCCCCTGAGCTCCTTTTTTCACCTCGCTTTCTTGTGAGCTGGCTGCAACATCGCACGATTGCTTCAGGCCCTAATTGCGTTCCGGCACGGCACGCTGAGCCTTTGGTTAATTCCTCTTCCTGGTGGGAAATGGGAGTTAAATTTGTGCATCCAGACACCTCCAGCTAGTCTCTCATTGGTTCTCCCTATTCCTGTTCATCTTCCGCAGAAATTGCAAACTGGGCTAAACAAGATGTTAAAGGCACTGACTCTCCAAGTCGGGAGAGTGTTAGCAAAGCGTCTGGAATGTTGCACCCGAGTACCAGGGGACGAGAACTGAGATATATTGGAACACGTCTCCCGATCACACGGTTGATCATACTCTGTGTTCCACATGCATGTTTTAGCTGAAGGCAGAATCCCTTAAACCTGGAGAGTTGAGACCTGTGGAATGGGTCCCATGCAATATGACTTCAAAGGGTCTTCATTTGCTCACCGAACCTCTCCAATCCTATCACTGCTGCGTTTATGCCCCTGTACACATGCTTGATTTTCTTTCAGAGACATAGCAATCCATAGGTTTTAAGATACTTACTAGTCAGGTACATTCTTAGGCATTAAATATGGGGTGTTGAGTCCATTTCGTTGAGCAAGGAGTAGTTCTTGTCTATTCCATATTTGGCTTAAGGAACTTTATCTGTGCTCATTTCAATCTCTGGTTTTATGCAGCACCCCAACTCACCTTTCCCCTTAAGCAAGCATAAGTTGGTTTTCTAAATATGAGACCCTGTTCTGTTTTGTAATCCAGTTCCTGTGTAGCCAAGTTTACATTCCGTGTATTAGTGATATCTTATGATGTTTCTTTTTCTGTGTGACTTATTTCAGGTAGAATCATCATACCTGAATCCACTCATTATGCTGCTACGGGCCTGATGACATAGATTTCATTGCTGAGTGATATTGCATTGTACGTAAGTACCACAACTTCTTTATCCATTTTTCACTTTCTGTGATATTGAACTTGTACCGTAAACGAGGTTCTTGTAAACAGAGCCGTCCCAAACTTTGGGGTGGCTGTGTCTTTTTGATTTTAATTTCCCTAAGCTATAGGACCATAAGTGGAAGTGCCCTAGGCTCTGTTGCTTTGTTTTTTAGATGTTTCGGGAAAAACCATACACTTCTCCCTAGTGGCTGTTGGCAATTTACATCCCGCCCATCAGCATAACAAGGCTCCCAGTTCTCCATGGCCTGTCCTGCCTTTCTGGATTTTACACTTTTTTCAGATGGCCCTTTTGACTGGGGGGAAGTGAGACTTCATTGTAGTGCAGATTTCCTTTGCAAGCTTGCTTGGTTGGCCAAAAAGGGCGTATGCGTTTTTTCCTGAATATATTCAGGAAAAAACGCATACGCACTTTTTCGCCAAGTGCATCATTGTGGACGTTCTGCCTCTTTTCCTATGCTTTAAATGCAATTCCAGTCTACCTCCTGAAATCGGTTTCCTGCAATTCTGCCCCGCTTTCAAGTCCTCTTGGCAGCCTTACTTCAGTATATTTTTGGACGATAGCTGTCATTTATAACTCTGCAGGTTTGTGAATTACAGTGCCCCTGAGCTCCTTTCTTCAACTCGCTTTCTTGTGAGCTGGCCGCAACACCGCAGTATTGCTTCAGGCCCTAATCTGGTTCCGGCACGGCACGCTGAGCCTTTGGTTAATTCCTCTTCCTGGTGGGAAATGACAGTTAAATTTACTCGTCCAGACACCTCCAGCTAGTCTCTCATTGGTTCTCCTATTCCTGTTCATCTTCCGCAGAAATTGCAAACTGGGCGAAACAGGAGGTTAAAGGCACTGACTCTCCAAGTCAGGAGAGTGTTAGTAAAGCGTCTGGAATGTTGCACCCGAGTACCAGGAGACGAGAACTGAGACATATTGGAACACGTCTCCCGATCACACGGTTGATCATACTCTGGGTTCCACATGCATGTTTTAGCTGAAGGCAGAATCCTCTAAACCTGGAGAGTTGAGACCTGTGGAATGGGTACCATGCAATATGACTTCAAAGGGTCTTCATTTGCTCACCGAACTTCTCCAATCCTATCACTGCTGCGTTTATGCCCCTGTACACACGCTTGATTCTCTTTCGGAGACATAGCAATCCATAGGTTTTAAGATACTTACTAGTCAGGTACATTCTTAGGCATTAAATATGGGGTGTTGAGTCCATTTCGTTGAGCAAGGAGTAGTTCTTGTCTATTCCATATTTGGCTTAAGGAACTTTATCTGTGCTCATTTCAATCTCTGGTTTTATGCAGCACCCCAACTCACCTTTCCCCTTAAGCAAGCATAAGTTGGTTTTCTAAATATGAGACCCTGTTCTGTTTTGTAATCCAGTTCCTGTGTAGCCAAGTTTACATTCCGTGTATTAGTGATATCTTATGATGTTTCTTTTTCTGTGTGACTTATTTCAGGTAGAATCATCATACCTGAATCCACTCATTATGCTGCTACAGGCCTGATGACATAGATTTCATTGCTGAGTGATATTGCATTGTACGTAAGTACCACAACTTCTTTATCCATTTTTCACTTTCTGTGATATTGAACTTGTACCGTAAACGAGGTTCTTGTAAACAGAGCCGTCCCAAACTTTGGGGTGGCTGTGTCTTTTTGATTTTAATTTCCCTAAGCTATAGGACCATAAGTGGAAGTGCCCTAGGCTCTGTTGCTTTGTTTTTTAGATGTTTCGAGAAAAACCATACACTTCTCCCTAGTGGCTGTTGGCAATTTACATCCCGCCCATCAGCATAACAAGGCTCCCAGTTCTCCATGGCCTGTCCTGCCTTTCTGGATTTTACACTTTTTTCAGATGGCCCTTTTGACTGGGGGGAAGTGAGACTTCATTGTAGTGCAGATTTCCTTTGCAAGCTTGCTTGGTTGGCCAAAAAGGGCGTATGCGTTTTTTCCTGAATATATTCAGGAAAAAACGCATACGCCCTTTTTGGCCAAGTGCATCATTGTGGACGTTCTGCCTCTTTTCCTATGCTTTAAATGCAATTCCAGTCTACCTCCTGAAATCGGTTTCCTGCAATTCTGCCCCGCTTTCAAGTCCTCTTGGCAGCCTTACTTCAGTATATTTTTGGACGATAGCTGTCATTTATAACTCTGCAGGTTTGTGAATTACAGTGCCCCTGAGCTCCTTTCTTCAACTCGCTTTCTTGTGAGCTGGCCGCAACCCCGCAGGATTGCTTCAGGCCCTAATCTGGTTCCGGCACGGCACGCTGAGCCTTTGGTTAATTCCTCTTCCTGGTGGGAAATGACAGTTAAATTTACTCGTCCAGACACCTCCAGCTAGTCTCTCATTGGTTCTCCTATTCCTGTTCATCTTCCGCAGAAATTGCAAACTGGGCGAAACAGGAGGTTAAAGGCACTGACTCTCCAAGTCGGGAGAGTGTTAGTAAAGCGTCTGGAATGTTGCACCCGAGTAACAGGGGACGAGAACTGAGACATATTGGAACACGTCTCCCGATCACACGGTTGATCATACTCTGGGTTCCACATGCATGTTTTAGCTGAAGGAAGAATCCTTTAAACCTGGAGAGTTGAGACCTGTGGAATGGGTACCATGCAATATGACTTCAAAGGGTCTTCATTTGCTCACCGAACTTCTCCAATCCTATCACTGCTGCGTTTATGCCCCTGTACACACGCTTGATTCTCTTTCGGAGACATAGCAATCCATAGGTTTTAAGATACTTACTAGTCAGGTACATTCTTAGGCGTTTAATATGGTGTGTTGAGTCCATTTCGTTGAGCAAGGAGTAGCTCTTGTCTATTCCATATTTGGCTTAAGGAACTTTATCTGTGCTCATTTCAATCTCTGGTTTGATGCAGCACCCCAACTCAAATTTCCCCTTAAGCAAGCATAAGTTGGTTTTCTAAATTTGAGACCCTGTTTTGTTTTGTAATCAGTTCCTGTGTAGCCAAGTTTACATTCCGTGTATTAGTGATATCTTATGATGTTTCTTTTTCTGTGTGAGTTATTTGAGTTAGAATCATCATACCTGAATCCACCCATTATGCTGCTACGGGCCTGATGACATAGATTTCATTGCTGAGTGATATTGCATTGTACGTAAGTACCACAATTTTTATTCATTTTTCAGTTTCTGCGATATTGAACTTGTACCATAAACGGGGTTCTTGTAAACAGAGCCATCCCAAACTTTGGGGTGGCTCTGTCTTTTTGATTTTAATTTCCCTAAGCTATAGGACCATAAGTGGAAGTGCCCTAGGCTCCGTTGCTTTGTTTTTTAGATGTTTCGGGAAAAACCATACACTTCTCCCTAGTGGCTGTTGGCAATTTACATCCCGCCCATCAGCATAACAAGGCTCCCAGTTTTCCATGGCCTGTCCTGCCTTTCTGGATTTTACACTTTTTTCAGAAGACCCTTTTGAGCGGGGGGAAGTGAGACTTCAATGTAGTGCAGATTTCCTTTGCAAGCTTGCTTGGTTGGCCAAAAAGTGCGTATGCGTTTTCTCCTGAATATATTCAGGAAAAAACGCATACGCCCTTTTTGGCCAAGTGCATCATTGTGGACGTTCTGCCTCTTTTCCTATGCTTTAAATGCAATTCCTGTCTACCTCCTGAAATCGGTTTCCTGCAATTCTGCCCCGCTTTCAAGTCCTCTTGGCAGCCTTACTTCAGTATATTTTTGGACGATAGCTGTCATTTATAACTCTGCAGGTTTGTGAATTACAGTGCCCCTGAGCTCCTTTCTTCAACTCGCTTTCTTGTGAGCTGGCTGCAACATCGCACGATTGCTTCAGGCCCTAATTGCGTTCCGGCACGGCACGCTGAGCCTTTGGTTAATTCCTCTTCCTGGTGGGAAATGGGAGTTAAATTTGCCCGTCCAGACACCTCCAGCTAGTCTCTCATTGGTTCTCCTATTCCTGTTCATCTTCCGCAGAAATTGCAAACTGGGCCAACAGGAGGTTAAAGGCACTGACTCTCCAAGTTGGGAGAGTGTTAGTAAAGCGTCTGGAATGTTGCACCCGAGTACCAGGGGACGAGAACTGAGACATATTGGAACACGTCTCCCGATCACACGGTTGATCATACTCTGGGTTCCACATGCATGTTTTCGCCGAAGGCAGAATCCCTTACACCTGGAGAGTTGAGACCTGTGGAATGGGTACCCTGCAATATGACTTCAAAGGGTCTTCATTTGCTCACCGAACCTCTCCAATCCTATCACTGCTGCGTTTATGCCCCTGTACACATGCTTGATTTTCTTTCAGAGACATAGCAATCCATAGGTTTTAAGATACTTACTAGTCAGGTACATTCTTAGGCATTAAATATGGGGTGTTGAGTCCATTTCGTTGAGCAAGGAGTAGTTCTTGTCTATTCCATATTTGGCTTAAGGAACTTTATCTGTGCTCATTTCAATCTCTGGTTTTATGCAGCACCCCAACTCACCTTTCTCCTTAAGCAAGCAAAAGTTGGTTTTCTAAATTTGAGACCCTGTTCTGTCTTGTAATCCAGTTTCTGTGTAGCCAAGTTTACATTCCGTGTATTAGTGATATGTTATGATGTTTCTTTTTCTGTGTGACTTATTTCAGGTAGAATCATCATACCTGAATCCACTCTATGCTGCTACGGGCCTGATGACATAGATTTCATTGCTGAGTGATATTACATTGTACGTAAGTACCACAACTTCTTTATCCATTTTTCAGTTTCTGCGATATTGAACTTGTACCATAAACGGGGTTCTTGTAAACAGAGCCGTCCCAAACTTTGGGGTGGCTCTGTCTTTTTGATTTTAATTTCCCTAAGCTATAGGACCATAAGTGGAAGTGCCCTAGTCTCCGTTGCTTTGTTTTTTAGATGTTTCAGGAAACACCATACACTTCTCCCAAGTGGCTGTTGGCAATTTACATCCCGGCAATCAGCATAACAAGGCTCCCAGTTCTCCATGGCCTGTCCTGTCTTTCTGGATTTTACACATTATTCAGATGGCCCTTTTGACCGGGGGGAAGTGAGACTTCATTGTAGTGCAGATTTCCTTTGCAAGCTTGCTTGGTTGGCCAAAAAGGGCGTATGCGTTTTCTCCTGAATATATTCAGGAAAAAACGCATACGCCCTTTTTGGCCAAGTGCATCATTGTGGACGTTCTGCCTCTTTTCCTATGCTTTAAATGCAATTCCAGTCTACCTCCAGAAATCGGTTTCCTGCAATTCTGCCCCGCTTTCAAGTCCTCTTGGCAGCCTTACTTCAGTATATTTTTGGACGATAGCTGTCATTTATAACTCTGCAGGTTTGTGAATTACAGTGCCCCTGAGCTCCTTTCTTCAACTCGCTTTCTTGTGAGCTGGCTGCAACATCGCACGATTGCTTCAGGCCCTAATTGCGTTCCGGCACGGCATGCTGAGCCTTTGATTAATTCCTCTTCCTGGTGGGAAATGGGAGTTAAATTTGCCCGTCCAGACACCTCCAGCTAGTCTCTCATTGGTTCTCCTATTCCTGTTCATCTTCCGCAGAAATTGCAAACTGGGCCAACAGGAGGTTAAAGGCACTGACTCTCCAAGTTGGGAGAGTGTTAGTAAAGCATCTGGAAGGTTGCACCCGAGTACCAGGGGACGAGAACTGAGACATATTGGAACACGTCTCCCGATCACACGGTTGATCATACTCTGGGTTCCACATGCATGTTTTAGCTGAAGGCAGAATCCCTTAAACTTGGAGAGTTGAGACCCGTGGAATGGGTCCCATGCAATAAGACTTCAAAGGGTCTTCATTTGCTCACCGAACCTCTCCAATCCTATCACTGCTGCGTTTATGCCCCTGTACACACGCTTGATTTTCTTTCAGAGACATAGCAATCCATAGGTTTTAAGATACTTACTAGTCAGGTACATTCTTAGGCGTTTACTATGGGGTGTTGAGTCCATTTCGTTGAGCAAGGAGTAGTTCTTGTCTATTCCATATTTGACTTAAGGAACTTTATCTGTGCTCATTTCAATCTCTGGTTTTATGCAGCACCCCAACTCACCTTTCCCCTTAAGCAAGCATAAGTTGGTTTTCTAAATTTGAGACCCTGTTCTGTTTTGTAATCCAGTTCCTGTGTAGCCAAGTTTACATTCCGTGTATTAGTGGTATCTTATGATGTTTCTTTTTATGTGTGACTTATTTCAGTTAGAATCATCATACCTGAATCCACTCATTATGCTGCTACGGGCCTGATGACATAGATTTCATTGCTGAGTGATATTGCATTGTACGTAAGTGCCACAACTTCTTTATCCATTTTTCACTTTCTGCGATATTGAACTTGTACCGTAAATGAGGTTCTTGTAAACAGAGCCGTCCCAAACTTTCGGGTGGCTGTGTCTTTTTGATTTTAATTTCCCTAAGCTATAGGACCATAAGTGGAAGTGCCCTAGGCTCTGTTGCTTTGTTTTTTAGATGTTTCAGGAAACACCATACACTTCTCAGGAGTGGCTGTTGGCAATTTACATCCCGCCCATCAGCATAACAAGGCTCCCAGTTCTCCATGGCCTGTCCTGCCTTTCTGGATTTTACACTTTTTTCAGATGGCCCTTTTGACCGGGGGGAAGTGAGACTTCATTGTAGTGCAGATTTCCTTTGCAAGCTTGCTTGGTTGGCCAAAAAGGGCGTATGCGTTTTCTCCTGAATATATTCAGGAAAAAACGCATACGCCCTTTTTGGCCAAGTGCATCATTGTGGACGTTCTGCCTCTTTTCCTATGCTTTAAATGCAATTCCAGTCTACCTCCTGAAATCGGTTTCCTGCAATTCTGCCCGGCTTTCAAGTCCTCTTGGCAGCCTTACTTCAGTATATTTTTGGACGATAGCTGTCATTTATAACTCTGCAGGTTTGTGAATTACAGTGCCCCTGAGCTCCTTTCTTCAACTCGCTTTCTTGTGAGCTGGCCGCAACCCCGCAGTATTGCTTCAGGCCCTAATCTTGTTCCGGCACGGCACGCTGAGCCTTTGGTTAATTCCTCTTCCTGGTGGGAAATGACAGTTAAATTTGTGCATCCAGACACCTCCAGCTAGTCTCTCATTGGTTCTCCCTATTCCTGTTCATCTTCCGCAGAAATTGCAAACTGGGCTAAACAGGATGTTAAAGGCACTGACTCTCCAAGTCGGGAGAGTGTTAGCAAAGCGTCTGGAATGTTGCACCCGAGTACCAGGGGACGAGAACTGAGATATATTGGAACACGTCTCCCGATCACACGGTTGATCATACTCTGTGTTCCACATGCATGTTTTAGCTGAAGGCAGAATCCCTTAAACCTGGAGAGTTGAGACCTGTGGAATGGGTACCATGCAATATGACTTCAAAGGGTCTTCATTTGCTCACCGAACCTCTCCAATCCTATCACTGCTGCGTTTATGCCCCTGTACACATGCTTGATTTTCTTTCAGAGACATAGCAATCCATAGGTTTTAAGATACTTACTAGTCAGGTACATTCTTAGGCATTAAATATGGGGTGTTGAGTCCATTTCGTTGAGCAAGGAGTAGTTCTTGTCTATTCCATATTTGGCTTAAGGAACTTTATCTGTGCTCATTTCAATCTCTGGTTTTATGCAGCACCCCAACTCACCTTTCCCCTTAAGCAAGCATAAGTTGGTTTTCTAAATATGAGACCCTGTTCTGTTTTGTAATCCAGTTCCTGTGTAGCCAAGTTTACATTCCGTGTATTAGTGATATCTTATGATGTTTCTTTTTCTGTGTGACTTATTTCAGGTAGAATCATCATACCTGAATCCACTCATTATGCTGCTACGGGCCTGATGACATAGATTTCATTGCTGAGTGATATTGCATTGTACGTAAGTACCACAACTTCTTTATCCATTTTTCACTTTCTGTGATATTGAACTTGTACCGTAAACGAGGTTCTTGTAAACAGAGCCGTCCCAAACTTTGGGGTGGCTGTGTCTTTTTGATTTTAATTTCCCTAAGCTATAGGACCATAAGTGGAAGTGCCCTAGGCTCTGTTGCTTTGTTTTTTAGATGTTTCGGGAAAAACCATACACTTCTCCCTAGTGGCTGTTGGCAATTTACATCCCGCCCATCAGCATAACAAGGCTCCCAGTTCTCCATGGCCTGTCCTGCCTTTCTGGATTTTACACTTTTTTCAGATGGCCCTTTTGACTGGGGGGAAGTGAGACTTCATTGTAGTGCAGATTTCCTTTGCAAGCTTGCTTGGTTGGCCAAAAAGGGCGTATGCGTTTTTTCCTGAATATATTCAGGAAAAAACGCATACGCACTTTTTCGCCAAGTGCATCATTGTGGACGTTCTGCCTCTTTTCCTATGCTTTAAATGCAATTCCAGTCTACCTCCTGAAATCGGTTTCCTGCAATTCTGCCCCGCTTTCAAGTCCTCTTGGCAGCCTTACTTCAGTATATTTTTGGACGATAGCTGTCATTTATAACTCTGCAGGTTTGTGAATTACAGTGCCCCTGAGCTCCTTTCTTCAACTCGCTTTCTTGTGAGCTGGCCGCAACACCGCAGTATTGCTTCAGGCCCTAATCTGGTTCCGGCACGGCACGCTGAGCCTTTGGTTAATTCCTCTTCCTGGTGGGAAATGACAGTTAAATTTACTCGTCCAGACACCTCCAGCTAGTCTCTCATTGGTTCTCCTATTCCTGTTCATCTTCCGCAGAAATTGCAAACTGGGCGAAACAGGAGGTTAAAGGCACTGACTCTCCAAGTCGGGAGAGTGTTAGTAAAGCGTCTGGAATGTTGCACCCGAGTACCAGGGGACGAGAACTGAGACATATTGGAACACGTCTCCCGATCACACGGTTGATCATACTCTGGGTTCCACATGCATGTTTTCGCCGAAGGCAGAATCCCTTACACCTGGAGAGTTGAGACCTGTGGAATGGGTACCCTGCAATATGACTTCAAAGGGTCTTCATTTGCTCACCGAACCTCTCCAATCCTATCACTGCTGCGTTTATGCCCCTGTACACATGCTTGATTTTCTTTCAGAGACATAGCAATCCATAGGTTTTAAGATACTTACTAGTCAGGTACATTCTTAGGCATTAAATATGGGGTGTTGAGTCCATTTCGTTGAGCAAGGAGTAGTTCTTGTCTATTCCATATTTGGCTTAAGGAACTTTATCTGTGCTCATTTCAATCTCTGGTTTTATGCAGCACCCCAACTCACCTTTCTCCTTAAGCAAGCAAAAGTTGGTTTTCTAAATTTGAGACCCTGTTCTGTCTTGTAATCCAGTTTCTGTGTAGCCAAGTTTACATTCCGTGTATTAGTGATATGTTATGATGTTTCTTTTTCTGTGTGACTTATTTCAGGTAGAATCATCATACCTGAATCCACTCATTATGCTGCTACGGGCCTGATGACATAGATTTCATTGCTGAGTGATATTACATTGTACGTAAGTACCACAACTTCTTTATCCATTTTTCAGTTTCTGCGATATTGAACTTGTACCATAAACGGGGTTCTTGTAAACAGAGCCGTCCCAAACTTTGGGGTGGCTCTGTCTTTTTGATTTTAATTTCCCTAAGCTATAGGACCATAAGTGGAAGTGCCCTAGTCTCCGTTGCTTTGTTTTTTAGATGTTTCAGGAAACACCATACACTTCTCCCAAGTGGCTGTTGGCAGTTTACATCCTGCCAATCAGCATAACAAGGCTCCCAGTTCTCCATGGCCTGTCCTGCCTTTCTGGATTTTACACATTATTCAGATGGCCCTTTTGACCGGGGGGAAGTGAGACTTCATTGTAGTGCAGATTTCCTTTGCAAGCTTGCTTGGTTGGCCAAAAAGGGCGTATGCGTTTTTTCCTGAATATATTCAGGAAAAAACGCATACGCCCATTTTGGCCAAGTGCATCATTGTGGACGTTCTGCCTCTTTTCTTATGCTTTAAATGCAATTCCAGTCTACCTCCAGAAATCGGTTTCCTGCAATTCTGCCCCGCTTTCAAGTCCTCTTGGCAGCCTTACTTCAGTATATTTTTGGACGATAGCTGTCATTTATAACTCTGCAGGTTTGTGAATTACAGTGCCCCTGAGCTCCTTTCTTCAACTCGCTTTCTTGTGAGCTGGCTGCAACATCGCACGATTGCTTCAGGCCCTAATTGCGTTCCGGCACGGCACGCTGAGCCTTTGGTTAATTCCTCTTCCTGGTGGGAAATGGGAGTTAAATTTGCCCGTCCAGACACCTCCAGCTAGTCTCTCATTGGTTCTCCTATTCCTGTTCATCTTCCGCAGAAATTGCAAACTGGGCGAAACAGGAGGTTAAAGGCACTGACTCTCCAAGTTGGGAGAGTGTTAGTAAAGCGTCTGGAATGTTGCACCCGAGTACCAGGGGACGAGAACTGAGACATATTGGAACACGTCTCCCGATCACACGGTTGATCATACTCTGGGTTCCACATGCATGTTTTCGCCAAAGGCAGAATCCCTTACACCTGGAGAGTTGAGACCTGTGGAATGGGTACCCTGCAATATGACTTCAAAGGGTCTTCATTTGCTCACCGAACCTCTCCAATCCTATCACTGCTGCGTTTATGCCCCTGTACACATGCTTGATTTTCTTTCAGAGACATAGCAATCCATAGGTTTTAAGATACTTACTAGTCAGGTACATTCTTAGGCATTAAATATGGGGTGTTGAGTCCATTTCGTTGAGCAAGGAGTAGTTCTTGTCTATTCCATATTTGGCTTAAGGAACTTTATCTGTGCTCATTTCAATCTCTGGTTTTATGCAGCACCCCAACTCACCTTTCTCCTTAAGCAAGCAAAAGTTGGTTTTCTAAATTTGAGACCCTGTTCTGTCTTGTAATCCAGTTTCTGTGTAGCCAAGTTTACATTCCGTGTATTAGTGATATGTTATGATGTTTCTTTTTCTGTGTGACTTATTTCAGGTAGAATCATCATACCTGAATCCACTCTATGCTGCTACGGGCCTGATGACATAGATTTCATTGCTGAGTGATATTACATTGTACGTAAGTACCACAACTTCTTTATCCATTTTTCAGTTTCTGCGATATTGAACTTGTACCATAAACGGGGTTCTTGTAAACAGAGCCGTCCCAAACTTTGGGGTGGCTCTGTCTTTTTGATTTTAATTTCCCTAAGCTATAGGACCATAAGTGGAAGTGCCCTAGTCTCCGTTGCTTTGTTTTTTAGATGTTTCAGGAAACACCATACACTTCTCCCAAGTGGCTGTTGGCAGTTTACATCCTGCCAATCAGCATAACAAGGCTCCCAGTTCTCCATGGCCTGTCCTGCCTTTCTGGATTTTACACATTATTCAGATGGCCCTTTTGACCGGGGGGAAGTGAGACTTCATTGTAGTGCAGATTTCCTTTGCAAGCTTGCTTGGTTGGCCAAAAAGGGCGTATGCGTTTTTTCCTGAATATATTCAGGAAAAAACGCATACGCCCATTTTGGCCAAGTGCATCATTGTGGACGTTCTGCCTCTTTTCTTATGCTTTAAATGCAATTCCAGTCTACCTCCAGAAATCGGTTTCCTGCAATTCTGCCCCGCTTTCAAGTCCTCTTGGCAGCCTTACTTCAGTATATTTTTGGACGATAGCTGTCATTTATAACTCTGCAGGTTTGTGAATTACAGTGCCCCTGAGCTCCTTTCTTCAACTCGCTTTCTTGTGAGCTGGCTGCAACATCGCACGATTGCTTCAGGCCCTAATTGCGTTCCGGCACGGCACGCTGAGCCTTTGGTTAATTCCTCTTCCTGGTGGGAAATGGGAGTTAAATTTGCCCGTCCAGACACCTCCAGCTAGTCTCTCATTGGTTCTCCTATTCCTGTTCATCTTCCGCAGAAATTGCAAACTGGGCGAAACAGGAGGTTAAAGGCACTGACTCTCCAAGTTGGGAGAGTGTTAGTAAAGCGTCTGGAATGTTGCACCCGAGTACCAGGGGACGAGAACTGAGACATATTGGAACACGTCTCCCGATCACACGGTTGATCATACTCTGGGTTCCACATGCATGTTTTCGCCAAAGGCAGAATCCCTTACACCTGGAGAGTTGAGACCTGTGGAATGGGTACCCTGCAATATGACTTCAAAGGGTCTTCATTTGCTCACCGAACCTCTCCAATCCTATCACTGCTGCGTTTATGCCCCTGTACACATGCTTGATTTTCTTTCAGAGACATAGCAATCCATAGGTTTTAAGATACTTACTAGTCAGGTACATTCTTAGGCATTAAATATGGGGTGTTGAGTCCATTTCGTTGAGCAAGGAGTAGTTCTTGTCTATTCCATATTTGGCTTAAGGAACTTTATCTGTGCTCATTTCAATCTCTGGTTTTATGCAGCACCCCAACTCACCTTTCTCCTTAAGCAAGCAAAAGTTGGTTTTCTAAATTTGAGACCCTGTTCTGTCTTGTAATCCAGTTTCTGTGTAGCCAAGTTTACATTCCGTGTATTAGTGATATGTTATGATGTTTCTTTTTCTGTGTGACTTATTTCAGGTAGAATCATCATACCTGAATCCACTCTATGCTGCTACGGGCCTGATGACATAGATTTCATTGCTGAGTGATATTACATTGTACGTAAGTACCACAACTTCTTTATCCATTTTTCAGTTTCTGCGATATTGAACTTGTACCATAAACGGGGTTCTTGTAAACAGAGCCGTCCCAAACTTTGGGGTGGCTCTGTCTTTTTGATTTTAATTTCCCTAAGCTATAGGACCATAAGTGGAAGTGCCCTAGTCTCCGTTGCTTTGTTTTTTAGATGTTTCAGGAAACACCATACACTTCTCCCAAGTGGCTGTTGGCAGTTTACATCCTGCCAATCAGCATAACAAGGCTCCCAGTTCTCCATGGCCTGTCCTGCCTTTCTGGATTTTACACATTATTCAGATGGCCCTTTTGACCGGGGGG
The DNA here is from genome assembly GCF_964270905.1 of Leucopleurus acutus. Lineage (NCBI taxonomy): Eukaryota > Metazoa > Chordata > Mammalia > Artiodactyla > Delphinidae > Leucopleurus > Leucopleurus acutus. Next base: position 167,107 of record NW_028138953.1, read on the forward strand.
AAGTGAGACTTCATTGTAGTGCAGATTTCCTTTGCAAGCTTGCTTGGTTGGCCAAAAAGGGCGTATGCGTTTTTTCCTGAATATATTCAGGAAAAAACGCATACGCCCATTTTGGCCAAGTGCATCATTGTGGACGTTCTGCCTCTTTTCTTATGCTTTAAATGCAATTCCAGTCTACCTCCAGAAATCGGTTTCCTGAAATTCTGCCCCGCTTTCAAGTCCTCTTGGCAGCCTTACTTCAGTATATTTTTGGACGATAGCTGTCATTTATAACTCTGCAGGTTTGTGAATTACAGTGCCCCTGAGCTCCTTTCTTCAACTCGCTTTCTTGTGAGCTGGCTGCAACATCGCACGATTGCTTCAGGCCCTAATTGCGTTCCGGCACGGCACGCTGAGCCTTTGGTTAATTCCTCTTCCTGGTGGGAAATGGGAGTTAAATTTGCCCGTCCAGACACCTCCAGCTAGTCTCTCATTGGTTCTCCTATTCCTGTTCATCTTCCGCAGAAATTGCAAACTGGGCGAAACAGGAGGTTAAAGGCACTGACTCTCCAAGTTGGGAGAGTGTTAGTAAAGCGTCTGGAATGTTGCACCTGAGTACCAGGGGACGAGAACTGAGACATATTGGAACACGTCTCCTGATCACACGGTTGATCATACTCTGGGTTCCACATGCATGTTTTCGCCGAAGGCAGAATCCCTTACACCTGGAGAGTTGAGACCTGTGGAATGGGTACCCTGCAATATGACTTCAAAGGGTCTTCATTTGCTCACCGAACCTCTCCAATCCTATCACTGCTGCGTTTATGCCCCTGTACACATGCTTGATTTTCTTTCAGAGACATAGCAATCCATAGGTTTTAAGATACTTACTAGTCAGGTACATTCTTAGGCATTAAATATGGGGTGTTGAGTCCATTTCGTTGAGCAAGGAGTAGTTCTTGTCTATTCCATATTTGGCTTAAGGAACTTTATCTGTGCTCATTTCAATCTCTGGTTTTATGCAGCACCCCAACTCACCTTTCTCCTTAAGCAAGCAAAAGTTGGTTTTCTAAATTTGAGACCCTGTTCTGTCTCTTAATCCAGTTTCTGTGTAGCCAAGTTTACATTCCGTGTATTAGTGATATGTTATGATGTTTCTTTTTCTGTGTGACTTATTTCAGGTAGAATCATCATACCTGAATCCACTCTATGCTGCTACGGGCCTGATGACATAGATTTCATTGCTGAGTGATATTACATTGTACGTAAGTACCACAACTTCTTTATCCATTTTTCAGTTTCTGCGATATTGAACTTGTACCATAAACGGGGTTCTTGTAAACAGAGCCGTCCCAAACTTTGGGGTGGCTCTGTCTTTTTGATTTTAATTTCCCTAAGCTATAGGACCATAAGTGGAAGTGCCCTAGTCTCCGTTGCTTTGTTTTTTAGATGTTTCAGGAAACACCATACACTTCTCCCAAGTGGCTGTTGGCAGTTTACATCCTGCCAATCAGCATAACAAGGCTCCCAGTTCTCCATGGCCTGTCCTGCCTTTCTGGATTTTACACATTATTCAGATGGCCCTTTTGACCGGGGGGAAGTGAGACTTCATTGTAGTGCAGATTTCCTTTGCAAGCTTGCTTGGTTGGCCAAAAAGGGCGTATGCGTTTTTTCCTGAATATATTCAGGAAAAAACGCATACGCCCATTTTGGCCAAGTGCATCATTGTGGACGTTCTGCCTCTTTTCTTATGCTTTAAATGCAATTCCAGTCTACCTCCAGAAATCGGTTTCCTGCAATTCTGCCCCGCTTTCAAGTCCTCTTGGCAGCCTTACTTCAGTATATTTTTGGACGATAGCTGTCATTTATAACTCTGCAGGTTTGTGAATTACAGTGCCCCTGAGCTCCTTTCTTCAACTCGCTTTCTTGTGAGCTGGCCGCAACACCGCAGTATTGCTTCAGGCCCTAATCTGGTTCCGGCACGGCACGCTGAGCCTTTGGTTAATTCCTCTTCCTGGTGGGAAATGACAGTTAAATTTACTCGTCCAGACACCTCCAGCTAGTCTCTCATTGGTTCTCCTATTCCTGTTCATCTTCCGCAGAAATTGCAAACTGGGCGAAACAGGAGGTTAAAGGCACTGACTCTCCAAGTCGGGAGAGTGTTAGTAAAGCGTCTGGAATGTTGCACCCGAGTACCAGGGGACGAGAACTGAGACATATTGGAACACGTCTCCCGATCACACGGTTGATCATACTCTGGGTTCCACATGCATGTTTTAGCTGAAGGCAGAATCCTTTAAACCTGGAGAGTTGAGACCTGTGGAATGGGTACCATGCAATATGACTTCAAAGGGTCTTCATTTGCTCACCGAACTTCTCCAATCCTATCACTGCTGCGTTTATGCCCCTGTACACACGCTTGATTCTCTTTCGGAGACATAGCAATCCATAGGTTTTAAGATACTTACTAGTCAGGTACATTCTTAGGCGTTTAATATGGTGTGTTGAGTCCATTTCGTTGAGCAAGGAGTAGCTCTTGTCTATTCCATATTTGGCTTAAGGAACTTTATCTGTGCTCATTTCAATCTCTGGTTTGATGCAGCACCCCAACTCAAATTTCCCCTTAAGCAAGCATAAGTTGGTTTTCTAAATTTGAGACCCTGTTTTGTTTTGTAATCAGTTCCTGTGTAGCCAAGTTTACATTCCGTGTATTAGTGATATCTTATGATGTTTCTTTTTCTGTGTGAGTTATTTGAGTTAGAATCATCATACCTGAATCCACCCATTATGCTGCTACGGGCCTGATGACATAGATTTCATTGCTGAGTGATATTGCATTGTACGTAAGTACCACAATTTTTATTCATTTTTCAGTTTCTGCGATATTGAACTTGTACCATAAACGGGGTTCTTGTAAACAGAGCCATCCCAAACTTTGGGGTGGCTCTGTCTTTTTGATTTTAATTTCCCTAAGCTATAGGACCATAAGTGGAAGTGCCCTAGGCTCCGTTGCTTTGTTTTTTAGATGTTTCACAAAACACCATACACTTCTCCCTAGTGGCTGTTGGCAATTTACATCCCGCCCATCAGCATAACAAGGCTCCCAGTTTTCCATGGCCTGTCCTGCCTTTCTGGATTTTACACTTTTTTCAGAAGACCCTTTTGACCGGGGGGAAGTGAGACTTCAATGTAGTGCAGATTTCCTTTGCAAGCTTGCTTGGTTGGCCAAAAAGTGCGTATGCGTTTTCTCCTGAATATATTCAGGAAAAAACGCATACGCCCTTTTTGGCCAAGTGCATCATTGTGGACGTTCTGCCTCTTTTCCTATGCTTTAAATGCAATTCCTGTCTACCTCCTGAAATCGGTTTCCTGCAATTCTGCCCCGCTTTCAAGTCCTCTTGGCAGCCTTACTTCAGTATATTTTTGGACGATAGCTGTCATTTATAACTCTGCAGGTTTGTGAATTACAGTGCCCCTGAGCTCCTTTCTTCAACTCGCTTTCTTGTGAGCTGGCTGCAACATCGCACGATTGCTTCAGGCCCTAATTGCGTTCCGGCACGGCACGCTGAGCCTTTGGTTAATTCCTCTTCCTGGTGGGAAATGGGAGTTAAATTTGCCCGTCCAGACACCTCCAGCTAGTCTCTCATTGGTTCTCCTATTCCTGTTCATCTTCCGCAGAAATTGCAAACTGGGCCAACAGGAGGTTAAAGGCACTGACTCTCCAAGTTGGGAGAGTGTTAGTAAAGCGTCTGGAATGTTGCACCCGAGTACCAGGGGACGAGAACTGAGACATATTGGAACACGTCTCCCGATCACACGGTTGATCATACTCTGGGTTCCACATGCATGTTTTAGCTGAAGGCAGAATCCTTTAAACCTGGAGAGTTGAGACCTGTGGAATGGGTACCATGCAATATGACTTCAAAGGGTCTTCATTTGCTCACCGAACTTCTCCAATCCTATCACTGCTGCGTTTATGCCCCTGTACACACGCTTGATTCTCTTTCGGAGACATAGCAATCCATAGGTTTTAAGATACTTACTAGTCAGGTACATTCTTAGGCGTTTAATATGGTGTGTTGAGTCCATTTCGTTGAGCAAGGAGTAGCTCTTGTCTATTCCATATTTGGCTTAAGGAACTTTATCTGTGCTCATTTCAATCTCTGGTTTGATGCAGCACCCCAACTCAAATTTCCCCTTAAGCAAGCATAAGTTGGTTTTCTAAATTTGAGACCCTGTTTTGTTTTGTAATCAGTTCCTGTGTAGCCAAGTTTACATTCCGTGTATTAGTGATATCTTATGATGTTTCTTTTTCTGTGTGACTTATTTGAGTTAGAATCATCATACCTGAATCCACCCATTATGCTGCTACGGGCCTGATGACATAGATTTCATTGCTGAGTGATATTGCATTGTACGTAAGTACCACAATTTTTATTCATTTTTCAGTTTCTGCGATATTGAACTTGTACCATAAACGGGGTTCTTGTAAACAGAGCCATCCCAAACTTTGGGGTGGCTCTGTCTTTTTGATTTTAATTTCCCTAAGCTATAGGACCATAAGTGGAAGTGCCCTAGGCTCCGTTGCTTTGTTTTTTAGATGTTTCACAAAACACCATACACTTCTCCCTAGTGGCTGTTGGCAATTTACATCCCGCCCATCAGCATAACAAGGCTCCCAGTTTTCCATGGCCTGTCCTGCCTTTCTGGATTTTACACTTTTTTCAGAAGACCCTTTTGACCGGGGGGAAGTGAGACTTCAATGTAGTGCAGATTTCCTTTGCAAGCTTGCTTGGTTGGCCAAAAAGGGCGTATGCGTTTTCTCCTGAATATATTCAGGAAAAAACGCATACGCCCTTTTTGGCCAAGTGCATCATTGTGGACGTTCTGCCTCTTTTCCTATGCTTTAAATGCAATTCCAGTCTACCTCCTGAAATCGGTTTCCTGTAATTCTGCCCCGCTTTCAACTCCTCTTGGCAGCCTTACTTCAGTATATTTTTGGACGATAGCTGTCATTTATAACTCTGCAGGTTTGTGAATTACAGTGCCCCTGAGCTCCTTTCTTCAACTCGCTTTCTTGTGAGCTGGCTGCAACATCGCACGATTGCTTCAGGCCCTAATTGCGTTCCGGCACGGCACGCTGAGCCTTTGGTTAATTCCTTTTCCTGGTGGGAAATGGGAGTTAAATTTGCCCGTCCAGACACCTCCAGCTAGTCTCTCATTGGTTCTCCTATTCCTGTTCATCTTCCGCAGAAATTGCAAACTGGGCCAACAGGAGGTTAAAGGCACTGACTCTCCAAGTTGGGAGAGTGTTAGTAAAGCGTCTGGAATGTTGCACCCGAGTACCAGGGGATGAGAACTGAGACATATTGGAACACGTCTCCCGATCACATGGTTGATCATACTCTGGGTTCCACATGCATGTTTTCGCCGAAGGCAGAATCCCTTACACCTGGAGAGTTGAGACCTGTGGAATGGGTACCCTGCAATATGACTTCAAAGGGTCTTCATTTGCTCACCGAACCTCTCCAATCCTATCACTGCTGCGTTTATGCCCCTGTACACATGCTTGATTTTCTTTCAGAGACATAGCAATCCATAGGTTTTAAGATACTTACTAGTCAGGTACATTCTTAGGCATTAAATATGGGGTGTTGAGTCCATTTCGTTGAGCAAGGAGTAGTTCTTGTCTATTCCATATTTGGCTTAAGGAACTTTATCTGTGCTCATTTCAATCTCTGGTTTTATGCAGCACCCCAACTCACCTTTCTCCTTAAGCAAGCAAAAGTTGGTTTTCTAAATTTGAGACCCTGTTCTGTCTTGTAATCCAGTTTCTGTGTAGCCAAGTTTACATTCCGTGTATTAGTGATATGTTATGATGTTTCTTTTTCTGTGTGACTTATTTCAGGTAGAATCATCATACCTGAATCCACTCTATGCTGCTACGGGCCTGATGACATAGATTTCATTGCTGAGTGATATTACATTGTACGTAAGTACCACAACTTCTTTATCCATTTTTCAGTTTCTGCGATATTGAACTTGTACCATAAACGGGGTTCTTGTAAACAGAGCCGTCCCAAACTTTGGGGTGGCTCTGTCTTTTTGATTTTAATTTCCCTAAGCTATAGGACCATAAGTGGAAGTGCCCTAGTCTCCGTTGCTTTGTTTTTTAGATGTTTCAGGAAACACCATACACTTCTCCCAAGTGGCTGTTGGCAGTTTACATCCTGCCAATCAGCATAACAAGGCTCCCAGTTCTCCATGGCCTGTCCTGCCTTTCTGGATTTTACACATTATTCAGATGGCCCTTTTGACCGGGGGGAAGTGAGACTTCATTGTAGTGCAGATTTCCTTTGCAAGCTTGCTTGGTTGACCAAAAAGGGCGTATGCGTTTTTTCCTGAATATATTCAGGAAAAAACGCATACGCCCATTTTGGCCAAGTGCATCATTGTGGACGTTCTGCCTCTTTTCTTATGCTTTAAATGCAATTCCAGTCTACCTCCAGAAATCGGTTTCCTGCAATTCTGCCCCGCTTTCAAGTCCTCTTGGCAGCCTTACTTCAGTATATTTTTGGACGATAGCTGTCATTTATAACTCTGCAGGTTTGTGAATTACAGTGCCCCTGAGCTCCTTTCTTCAACTCGCTTTCTTGTGAGCTGGCTGCAATATCGCACGATTGCATCAGGCCCTAATTGCGTTCCGGCACGACACGCTGAGCATTTGGTTAATTCCTCTTCTTGGTGGGAAATGGGAGTTAAATTTGCCAGTCCAGAAACCTCCAGCTAGTCTCTCATTGGTTCTCCCTATTCCTGTTCATCTTCCGCAGAAATTGCAAACTGGGCGAAACAGGAGGTTAAAGGCACTGACTCTCCAAGTCGGGAGAGTGTTAGTAAAGCGTCTGGAATGTTGCAGCCGAGTACCAGGAGATGAGAACTGAGACATATTGGAACACGTCTCCCGATCACATGGTTGATCATACTCTGGGTTCCACATGCATGTTTTAGCTGAAGGAAGAATCCCTTAAACCTGGAGAGTTGAGACCCGTGGAATGGGTACCATGCAATATGACTTCAAAGGGTCTTCATTTGCTCACCGAACCTCTCCAATCCTATCACTGCTGCGTTTATGCCCCTGTACACACGCTTGATTTTCTTTCAGAGACATAGCAATCCATAGGTTTTAAGATACTTACTAGTCAGGTACATTCTTAGGCGTTTACTATGGGGTGTTGAGTCCATTTCGTTGAGCAAGGAGTAGTTCTTGTCTATTCCATATTTGACTTAAGGAACTTTATCTGTGCTCATTTCAATCTCTGGTTTTATGCAGCACCCCAACTCACCTTTCCCCTTAAGCAAGCATAAGTTGGTTTTCTAAATTTGAGACCCTGTTCTGTTTTGTAATCCAGTTCCTGTGTAGCCAAGTTTACATTCCGTGTATTAGTGGTATCTTATGATGTTTCTTTTTATGTGTGACTTATTTCAGTTAGAATCATCATACCTGAATCCACTCATTATGCTGCTACGGGCCTGATGACATAGATTTCATTGCTGAGTGATATTGCATTGTACGTAAGTACCACAAATTCTTTATCTATTTTTCACTTTCTGTGATATTGAACTTGTACCGTAAACGAGGTTCTTGTAAACAGAGCCGTCCCAAACTTTGGGGTGGCTGTGTCTTTTTGATTTTAATTTCCCTAAGCTATAGGACCATAAGTGGAAGTGCCCTAGGCTCTGTTGCTTTGTTTTTTAGATGTTTCAGGAAACACCATACACCTCTCCAGAGTGGCTGTTGGCAATTTACATCCCGCCCATCAGCATAACAAGGCTCCCAGTTCTCCATGGCCTGTCCTGCCTTTCTGGATTTTACACATTATTCAGATGGCCCTTTTGACCGGGGGGAAGTGAGACTTCATTGTAGTGCAGATTTCCTTTGCAAGCTTGCTTGGTTGGCCAAAAAGGGCGTATGCGTTTTCTCCTGAATATATTCAGGAAAAAACGCATACGCCCTTTTTGGCCAAGTGCATCATTGTGGACGTTCTGCCTCTTTTCCTATGCTTTAAATGCAATTCCAGTCTACCTCCTGAAATCGGTTTCCTGCAATTCTGCCCGGCTTTCAAGTCCTCTTGGCAGCCTTACTTCAGTATATTTTTGGACGATAGCTGTCATTTATAACTCTGCAGGTTTGTGAATTACAGTGCCCCTGAGCTCCTTTCTTCAACTCGCTTTCTTGTGAGCTGGCCGCAACCCCGCAGTATTGCTTCAGGCCCTAATCTTGTTCCGGCACGGCACGCTGAGCCTTTGGTTAATTCCTCTTCCTGGTGGGAAATGACAGTTAAATTTGTGCATCCAGACACCTCCAGCTAGTCTCTCATTGGTTCTCCCTATTCCTGTTCATCTTCCGCAGAAATTGCAAACTGGGCTAAACAGGATGTTAAAGGCACTGACTCTCCAAGTCGGGAGAGTGTTAGCAAAGCGTCTGGAATGTTGCACCCGAGTACCAGGGGACGAGAACTGAGATATATTGGAACACGTCTCCCGATCACACGGTTGATCATACTCTGTGTTCCACATGCATGTTTTAGCTGAAGGCAGAATCCCTTAAACCTGGAGAGTTGAGACCTGTGGAATGGGTACCGTGCAATATGACTTCAAAGGGTCTTCATTTGCTCACCGAACCTCTCCAATCCTATCACTGCTGCGTTTATGCCCCTGTACACATGCTTGATTTTCTTTCAGAGACATAGCAATCCATAGGTTTTAAGATACTTACTAGTCAGGTACATTCTTAGGCATTAAATATGGGGTGTTGAGTCCATTTCGTTGAGCAAGGAGTAGTTCTTGTCTATTCCATATTTGGCTTAAGGAACTTTATCTGTGCTCATTTCAATCTCTGGTTTTATGCAGCACCCCAACTCACCTTTCCCCTTAAGCAAGCATAAGTTGGTTTTCTAAATATGAGACCCTGTTCTGTTTTGTAATCCAGTTCCTGTGTAGCCAAGTTTACATTCCGTGTATTAGTGATATCTTATGATGTTTCTTTTTCTGTGTGACTTATTTCAGGTAGAATCATCATACCTGAATCCACTCATTATGCTGCTACGGGCCTGATGACATAGATTTCATTGCTGAGTGATATTGCATTGTACGTAAGTACCACAACTTCTTTATCCATTTTTCACTTTCTGTGATATTGAACTTGTACCGTAAACGAGGTTCTTGTAAACAGAGCCGTCCCAAACTTTGGGGTGGCTGTGTCTTTTTGATTTTAATTTCCCTAAGCTATAGGACCATAAGTGGAAGTGCCCTAGGCTCTGTTGCTTTGTTTTTTAGATGTTTCGGGAAAAACCATACACTTCTCCCTAGTGGCTGTTGGCAATTTACATCCCGCCCATCAGCATAACAAGGCTCCCAGTTCTCCATGGCCTGTCCTGCCTTTCTGGATTTTACACTTTTTTCAGATGGCCCTTTGACTGGGGGGAAGTGAGACTTCATTGTAGTGCAGATTTCCTTTGCAAGCTTGCTTGGTTGGCCAAAAAGGGCGTATGCGTTTTCTCCTGAATATATTCAGGAAAAAACGCATACGCACTTTTTCGCCAAGTGCATCATTGTGGACGTTCTGCCTCTTTTCCTATGCTTTAAATGCAATTCCAGTCTACCTCCTGAAATCGGTTTCCTGCAATTCTGCCCCGCTTTCAAGTCCTCTTGGCAGCCTTACTTCAGTATATTTTTGGACGATAGCTGTCATTTATAACTCTGCAGGTTTGTGAATTACAGTGCCCCTGAGCTCCTTTCTTCAACTCGCTTTCTTGTGAGCTGGCCGCAACACCGCAGTATTGCTTCAGGCCCTAATCTGGTTCCGGCACGGCACGCTGAGCCTTTGGTTAATTCCTCTTCCTGGTGGGAAATGACAGTTAAATTTACTCGTCCAGACACCTCCAGCTAGTCTCTCATTGGTTCTCCTATTCCTGTTCATCTTCCGCAGAAATTGCAAACTGGGCGAAACAGGAGGTTAAAGGCACTGACTCTCCAAGTCGGGAGAGTGTTAGTAAAGCGTCTGGAATATTGCACCCGAGTACCAGGGGACGAGAACTGAGACATATTGGAACACATCTCCCGATCACATGGTTGATCATACTCTGGGTTCCACATGCATGTTTTAGCTGAAGGAAGAATCCCTTAAACCTGGAGAGTTGAGACCCGTGGAAAGGGTACCATGCAATATGACTTCAAAGGGTCTTCATTTGCTCACCGAACCTCTCCAATCCTATCACTGCTGCGTTTATGCCCCTGTACACACGCTTGATTTTCTTTCAGAGACATAGCAATCCATAGGTTTTAAGATACTTACTAGTCAGGTACATTCTTAGGCGTTTACTATGGGGTGTTGAGTCCATTTCGTTGAGCAAGGAGTAGTTCTTGTCTATTCCATATTTGACTTAAGGAACTTTATCTGTGCTCATTTCAATCTCTGGTTTTATGCAGCACCCCAACTCACCTTTCCCCTTAAGCAAGCATAAGTTGGTTTTCTAAATTTGAGACCCTGTTCTGTTTTGTAATCCAGTTCCTTTGTAGCCAAGTTTACATTCCGTGTATTAGTGGTATCTTATGATGTTTCTTTTTATGTGTGACTTATTTCAGTTAGAATCATCATACCTGAATCCACTCATTATGCTGCTACGGGCCTGATGACATAGATTTCATTGCTGAGTGATATTGCATTGTACGTAAGTACCACAAATTCTTTATCCATTTTTCACTTTCTGCGATATTGAACTTGTACCGTAAACGAGGTTCTTGTAAACAGAGCCGTCCCAAACTTTGGGGTGGCTGTGTCTTTTTGATTTTAATTTCCCTAAGCTATAGGACCATAAGTGGAAGTGCCCTAGGCTCTGTTGCTTTGTTTTTTAGATGTTTCAGGAAACACCATACACCTCTCCAGAGTGGCTGTTGGCAATTTACATCCCGCCCATCAGCATAACAAGGCTCCCAGTTCTCCATGGCCTGTCCTGCCTTTCTGGATTTTACACTTTTTTCAGATGGCCCTTTTGACCGGGGGGAAGTGAGACTTCATTGTAGTGCAGATTTCCTTTGCAAGCTTGCTTGGTTGGCCAAAAAGGGCGTATGCGTTTTCTCCTGAATATATTCAGGAAAAAACGCATACGCCCTTTTTGGCCAAGTGCATCATTGTGGACGTTCTGCCTCTTTTCCTATGCTTTAAATGCAATTCCAGTCTACCTCCTGAAATCGGTTTCCTGCAATTCTGCCCGGCTTTCAAGTCCTCTTGGCAGCCTTACTTCAGTATATTTTTGGACGATAGCTGTCATTTATAACTCTGCAGGTTTGTGAATTACAGTGCCCCTGAGCTCCTTTCTTCAACTCGCTTTCTTGTGAGCTGGCCGCAACCCCGCAGTATTGCTTCAGGCCCTAATCTTGTTCCGGCACGGCACGCTGAGCCTTTGGTTAATTCCTCTTCCTGGTGGGAAATGACAGTTAAATTTGTGCATCCAGACACCTCCAGCTAGTCTCTCATTGGTTCTCCCTATTCCTGTTCATCTTCCGCAGAAATTGCAAACTGGGCTAAACAGGATGTTAAAGGCACTGACTCTCCAAGTCGGGAGAGTGTTAGCAAAGCGTCTGGAATGTTGCACCCGAGTACCAGGGGACGAGAACTGAGATATATTGGAACACGTCTCCCGATCACACGGTTGATCATACTCTGTGTTCCACATGCATGTTTTAGCTGAAGGCAGAATCCCTTAAACCTGGAGAGTTGAGACCTGTGGAATGGGTACCATGCAATATGACTTCAAAGGGTCTTCATTTGCTCACCGAACCTCTCCAATCCTATCACTGCTGCGTTTATGCCCCTGTACACATGCTTGATTTTCTTTCAGAGACATAGCAATCCATAGGTTTTAAGATACTTACTAGTCAGGTACATTCTTAGGCATTAAATATGGGGTGTTGAGTCCATTTCGTTGAGCAAGGAGTAGTTCTTGTCTATTCCATATTTGGCTTAAGGAACTTTATCTGTGCTCATTTCAATCTCTGGTTTTATGCAGCACCCCAACTCACCTTTCCCCTTAAGCAAGCATAAGTTGGTTTTCTAAATATGAGACCCTGTTCTGTTTTGTAATCCAGTTCCTGTGTAGCCAAGTTTACATTCCGTGTATTAGTGATATCTTATGATGTTTCTTTTTCTGTGTGACTTATTTCAGGTAGAATCATCATACCTGAATCCACTCATTATGCTGCTACGGGCCTGATGACATAGATTTCATTGCTGAGTGATATTGCATTGTACGTAAGTACCACAACTTCTTTATCCATTTTTCACTTTCTGTGATATTGAACTTGTACCGTAAACGAGGTTCTTGTAAACAGGGCCGTCCCAAACTTTGGGGTGGCTGTGTCTTTTTGATTTTAATTGCCCTAAGCTATAGGACCATAAGTGGAAGTGCCCTAGGCTCTGTTGCTTTGTTTTTTAGATGTTTCGGGAAAAACCATACACTTCTCCCTAGTGGCTGTTAGCAATTTACATCCCGCCCATCAGCATAACAAGGCTCCCAGTTCTCCATGGCCTGTCCTGCCTTTCTGGATTTTACACTTTTTTCAGATGGCCCTTTTGACTGGGGGGAAGTGAGACTTCATTGTAGTGCAGATTTCCTTTGCAAGCTTGCTTGGTTGGCCAAAAAGGGCGTATGCGTTTTTTTCCTGAATATATTCAGGAAAAAACGCATACGCACTTTTTCGCCAAGTGCATCATTGTGGACGTTCTGCCTCTTTTCCTATGCTTTAAATGCAATTCCAGTCTACCTCCTGAAATCGGTTTCCTGCAATTCTGCCCCGCTTTCAAGTCCTCTTGGCAGCCTTACTTCAGTATATTTTTGGACGATAGCTGTCATTTATAACTCTGCAGGTTTGTGAATTACAGTGCCCCTGAGCTCCTTTCTTCAACTCGCTTTCTTGTGAGCTGGCCGCAACACCGCAGTATTGCTTCAGGCCCTAATCTGGTTCCGGCACGGCACGCTGAGCCTTTGGTTAATTCCTCTTCCTGGTGGGAAATGACAGTTAAATTTACTCGTCCAGACACCTCCAGCTAGTCTCTCATTGGTTCTCCTATTCCTGTTCATCTTCCGCAGAAATTGCAAACTGGGCGAAACAGGAGGTTAAAGGCACTGACTCTCCAAGTCGGGAGAGTGTTAGTAAAGCGTCTGGAATGTTGCACCCGAGTACCAGGGGACGAGAACTGAGACATATTGGAACACGTCTCCCGATCACATGGTTGATCATACTCTGGGTTCCACATGCATGTTTTAGCTGAAGGAAGAATCACTTAAACCTGGAGAGTTGAGACCCGTGGAATTGGTACCATGCAATATGACTTCAAAGGGTCTTCATTTGCTCACCGAACCTCTCCAATCCTATCACTGCTGCGTTTATGCCCCTGTACACACGCTTGATTTTCTTTCAGAGACATAGCAATCCATAGGTTTTAAGATACTTACTAGTCAGGTACATTCTTAGGCGTTTACTATGGGGTCTTGAGTCCATTTCGTTGAGCAAGGTGTAGTTCTTGTCTATTCCATATTTGACTTAAGGAACTTTATCTGTGCTCATTTCAATCTCTGGTTTTATGCAGCACCCCAACTCACCTTTCCCCTTAAGCAAGCATAAGTTGGTTTTCTAAATTTGAGACCCTGTTCTGTTTTGTAATCCAGTTCCTGTGTAGCCAAGTTTACATTCCGTGTATTAGTGGTATCTTATGATGTTTCTTTTTATGTGTGACTTATTTCAGTTAGAATCATCATACCTGAATCCACTCATTATGCTGCTACGGGCCTGATGACATAGATTTCATTGCTGAGTGATATTGCATTGTACGTAAGTACCACAAATTCTTTATCCATTTTTCACTTTCTGCGATATTGAACTTGTACCGTAAACGAGGTTCTTGTAAACAGAGCCGTCCCAAACTTTGGGGTGGCTGTGTCTTTTTGATTTTAATTTCCCTAAGCTATAGGACCATAAGTGGAAGTGCCCTAGGCTCTGTTGCTTTGTTTTTTAGATGTTTCAGGAAACACCATACACCTCTCCAGAGTGGCTGTTGGCAATTTACATCCCGCCCATCAGCATAACAAGGCTCCCAGTTCTCCATGGCCTGTCCTGCCTTTCTGGATTTTACACTTTTTTCAGATGGCCCTTTTGACCGGGGGGAAGTGAGACTTCATTGTAGTGCAGATTTCCTTTGCAAGCTTGCTTGGTTGGCCAAAAAGGGCGTATACGTTTTCTCCTGAATATATTCAGGAAAAAACGCATACGCCCTTTTTAGCCAAGTGCATCATTGTGGACGTTCTGCCTCTTTTCTTATGCTTTAAATGCAATTCCAGTCTACCTCCAGAAATCGGTTTCCTGCAATTCTGCCCCGCTTTCAAGTCCTCTTGGCAGCCTTACTTCAGTATATTTTTGGACGATAGCTGTCATTTATAACTCTGCAGGTTTGTGAATTACAGTGCCCCTGAGCTCCTTTCTTCAACTCGCTTTCTTGTGAGCTGGCTGCAACATCGCACGATTGCTTCAGGCCCTAATTGCGTTCCGGCACGGCACGCTGAGCCTTTGGTTAATTCCTCTTCCTGGTGGGAAATGGGAGTTAAATTTGCCCGTCCAGACACCTCCAGCTAGTCTCTCATTGGTTCTCCTATTCCTGTTCATCTTCCGCAGAAATTGCAAACTGGGCGAAACAGGAGGTTAAAGGCACTGACTCTCCAAGTTGGGAGAGTGTTAGTAAAGCGTCTGGAATGTTGCACCCGAGTACCAGGGGACGAGAACTGAGACATATTGGAACACGTCTCCCGATCACACGGTTGATCATACTCTGGGTTCCACATGCATGTTTTCGCCGAAGGCAGAATCCCTTACACCTGGAGAGTTGAGACCTGTGGAATGGGTACCCTGCAATATGACTTCAAAGGGTCTTCATTTGCTCACCGAACCTCTCCAATCCTATCACTGCTGCGTTTATGCCCCTGTACACATGCTTGATTTTCTTTCAGAGACATAGCAATCCATAGGTTTTAAGATACTTACTAGTCAGGTACATTCTTAGGCATTAAATATGGGGTGTTGAGTCCATTTCGTTGAGCAAGGAGTAGTTCTTGTCTATTCCATATTTGGCTTAAGGAACTTTATCTGTGCTCATTTCAATCTCTGGTTTTATGCAGCACCCCAACTCACCTTTCTCCTTAAGCAAGCAAAAGTTGGTTTTCTAAATTTGAGACCCTGTTCTGTCTTGTAATCCAGTTTCTGTGTAGCCAAGTTTACATTCCGTGTATTAGTGATATGTTATGATGTTTCTTTTTCTGTGTGACTTATTTCAGGTAGAATCATCATACCTGAATCCACTCTATGCTGCTACGGGCCTGATGACATAGATTTCATTGCTGAGTGATATTACATTGTACGTAAGTACCACAACTTCTTTATCCATTTTTCAGTTTCTGCGATATTGAACTTGTACCATAAACGGGGTTCTTGTAAACAGAGCCGTCCCAAACTTTGGGGTGGCTCTGTCTTTTTGATTTTAATTTCCCTAAGCTATAGGACCATAAGTGGAAGTGCCCTAGTCTCCGTTGCTTTGTTTTTTAGATGTTTCAGGAAACACCATACACTTCTCCCAAGTGGCTGTTGGCAGTTTACATCCTGCCAATCAGCATAACAAGGCTCCCAGTTCTCCATGGCCTGTCCTGCCTTTCTGGATTTTACACATTATTCAGATGGCCCTTTTGACCGGGGGGAAGTGAGATTTCATTGTAGTGCAGATTTCCTTTGCAAGCTTGCTTGGTTGACCAAAAAGGGCGTATGCGTTTTTTCCTGAATATATTCAGGAAAAAACGCATACGCCCATTTTGGCCAAGTGCATCATTGTGGACGTTCTGCCTCTTTTCTTATGCTTTAAATGCAATTCCAGTCTACCTCCAGAAATCGGTTTCCTGCAATTCTGCCCCGCTTTCAAGTCCTCTTGGCAGCCTTACTTCAGTATATTTTTGGACGATAGCTGTCATTTATAACTCTGCAGGTTTGTGAATTACAGTTCCCCTGAGCTCCTTTCTTCAACTCGCTTTCTTGTGAGCTGGCTGCAATATCGCACGATTGCATCAGGCCCTAATTGCGTTCCGGCACGGCACGCTGAGCCTTTGGTTAATTCCTCTTCTTGGTGGGAAATGGGAGTTAAATTTGCCCGTCCAGACACCTCCAGCTAGTCTCTCATTGGTTCTTCCTATTCCTGTTCATCTTCCGCAGAAATTGCAAACTGGGCGAAACAGGAGGTTAAAGGCACTGACTCTCCAAGTCGGGAGAGTGTTAGTAAAGCGTCTGGAATGTTGCACCCGAGTACCAGGAGATGAGAACTGAGACATATTGGAACACGTCTCCCGATCACATGGTTGATCATACTCTGGGTTCCACATGCATGTTTTAGCTGAAGGAAGAATCCCTTAAACCTGGAGAGTTGAGACCCGTGGAATGGGTACCATGCAATATGACTTCAAAGGGTCTTCATTTGCTCACCGAACCTCTCCAATCCTATAACTGCTGCGTTTATGCCCCTGTACACACACTTGATTTTCTTTCAGAGACATAGCAATCCATAGGTTTTAAGATACTTACTAGTCAGGTACATTCTTAGGCGTTTACTATGGGGTGTTGAGTCCATTTCGTTGAGCAAGGAGTAGTTCTTGTCTATTCCATATTTGACTTAAGGAACTTTATCTGTGCTCATTTCAATCTCTGGTTTTATGCAGCACCCCAACTCACCTTTCCCCTTAAGCAAGCATAAGTTGGTTTTCTAAATTTGAGACCCTGTTCTGTTTTGTAATCCAGTTCCTGTGTAGCCAAGTTTACATTCCGTGTATTAGTAGTATCTTATGATGTTTCTTTTTATGTGTGACTTATTTCAGTTAGAATCATCATACCTGAATCCACTCATTATGCTGCTACGGGCCTGATGACATAGATTTCATTGCTGAGTGATATTGCATTGTACGTAAGTGCCACAACTTCTTTATCCATTTTTCACTTTCTGTGATATTGAACTTGTACCGTAAATGAGGTTCTTTTAAACAGAGCCGTCCCAAACTTTCGGGTGGCTGTGTCTTTTTGATTTTAATTTCCCTAAGCTATAGGACCATAAGTGGAAGTGCCCTAGGCTCTCTTGCTTTGTTTTTTAGATGTTTCAGGAAACACCATACACCTCTCCCGAGTGGCTGTTGGCAATTTACATCCCGCCCATCAGCATAACAAGGCTCCCAGTTCTCCATGGCCTGTCCTGCCTTTCTGGATTTTACACTTTTTTCAGATGGCCCTTTTGACCGGGGGGAAGTGAGACTTCATTGTAGTGCAGATTTCCTTTGCAAGCTTGCTTGGTTGGCCAAAAAGGGCGTATGCGTTTTCTCCTGAATATATTCAGGAGAAAACGCATACGCCCTTTTTGGCCAAGTGCATCATTGTGGACGTTCTGCCTCTTTTCCTATGCTTTAAATGCAATTCCAGTCTACCTCCTGAAATCGGTTTCCTGCAATTCTGCCCGGCTTTCAAGTCCTCTTGGCAGCCTTACTTCAGTATATTTTTGGACGATAGCTGTCATTTATAACTCTGCAGGTTTGTGAATTACAGTGCCCCTGAGCTCCTTTCTTCAACTCGCTTTCTTGTGAGCTGGCTGCAACATCGCACGATTGCTTCAGGCCCTAATTGCGTTCCGGCACGGCACGATGAGCCTTTGGTTAATTCCTCTTCCTGGTGGGAAATGACAGTTAAATTTGTGCATCCAGACACCTCCAGCTAGTCTCTCATTGGTTCTCCCTATTCCTGTTCATCTTCCGCAGAAATTGCAAACTGGGCTAAACAGGATGTTAAAGGCACTGACTCTCCAAGTCGGGAGAGTGTTAGCAAAGCGTCTGGAATGTTGCACCCGAGTACCAGGGGACGAGAACTGAGATATATTGGAACACGTCTCCCGATCACACGGTTGATCATACTCTGTGTTCCACATGCATGTTTTAGCTGAAGGCAGAATCCCTTAAACCTGGAGAGTTGAGACCTGTGGAATGGGTACCATGCAATATGACTTCAAAGGGTCTTCATTTGCTCACCGAACCTCTCCAATCCTATCACTGCTGCGTTTATGCCCCTGTACACATGCTTGATTTTCTTTCAGAGACATAGCAATCCATAGGTTTTAAGATACTTACTAGTCAGGTACATTCTTAGGCATTAAATATGGGGTGTTGAGTCCATTTCGTTGAGCAAGGAGTAGTTCTTGTCTATTCCATATTTGGCTTAAGGAACTTTATCTGTGCTCATTTCAATCTCTGGTTTTATGCAGCACCCCAACTCACCTTTCCCCTTAAGCAAGCATAAGTTGGTTTTCTAAATATGAGACCCTGTTCTGTTTTGTAATCCAGTTCCTGTGTAGCCAAGTTTACATTCCGTGTATTAGTGATATCTTATGATGTTTCTTTTTCTGTGTGACTTATTTCAGGTAGAATCATCATACCTGAATCCACTCATTATGCTGCTACGGGCCTGATGACATAGATTTCATTGCTGAGTGATATTGCATTGTACGTAAGTACCACAACTTCTTTATCCATTTTTCACTTTCTGTGATATTGAACTTGTACCGTAAACGAGGTTCTTGTAAACAGAGGCGTCCCAAACTTTGGGGTGGCTGTGTCTTTTTGATTTTAATTTCCCTAAGCTATAGGACCATAAGTGGAAGTGCCCTAGGCTCTGTTGCTTTGTTTTTTAGATGTTTCGGGAAAAACCATACACTTCTCCCTAGTGGCTGTTGGCAATTTACATCCCGCCCATCAGCATAACAAGGCTCCCAGTTCTCCATGGCCTGTCCTGCCTTTCTGGATTTTACACTTTTTTCAGATGGCCCTTTTGACTGGGGGGAAGAGAGACTTCATTGTAGTGCAGATTTCCTTTGCAAGCTTGCTTGGTTGGCCAAAAAGGGCGTACGCGTTTTTTCCTGAATATATTCAGGAAAAAACGCATACGCACTTTTTCGCCAAGTGCATCATTGTGGACGTTCTGCCTCTTTTCCTATGCTTTAAATGCAATTCCAGTCTACCTCCTGAAATCGGTTTCCTGCAATTCTGCCCCGCTTTCAAGTCCTCTTGGCAGCCTTACTTCAGTATATTTTTGGACGATAGCTGTCATTTATAACTCTGCAGGTTTGTGAATTACAGTGCCCCTGAGCTCCTTTCTTCAACTCGCTTTCTTGTGAGCTGGCCGCAACACCGCAGTATTGCTTCAGGCCCTAATCTGGTTCCGGCACGGCACGCTGAGCCTTTGGTTAATTCCTCTTCCTGGTGGGAAATGACAGTTAAATTTACTCGTCCAGACACCTCCAGCTAGTCTCTCATTGGTTCTCCTATTCCTGTTCATCTTCCGCAGAAATTGGAAACTGGGCCAAACAGGAGGTTAAAGGCACTGACTCTCAAAGTCAGGAGAGTGTTAGTAAAGCATCTGGAATGTTGCACCCGAGTACCAGGGGACGAGAACTGAGACATATTGGAACACGTCTCCCGATCACACGGTTGATCATACTCTGGGTTCCACATGCATGTTTTAGCTGAAGGCAGAATCCTTTAAACCTGGAGAGTTGAGACCTGTGGAATGGGTACCATGCAATATGACTTCAAAGGGTCTTCATTTGCTCACCGAACTTCTCCAATCCTATCACTGCTGCGTTTATGCCCCTGTACACACGCTTGATTCTCTTTCGGAGACATAGCAATCCATAGGTTTTAAGATACTTACTAGTCAGGTACATTCTTAGGCGTTTAATATGGTGTGTTGAGTCCATTTCGTTGAGCAAGGAGTAGCTCTTGTCTATTCCATATTTGGCTTAAGGAACTTTATCTGTGCTCATTTCAATCTCTGGTTTGATGCAGCACCCAAACTCAAATTTCCCCTTAAGCAAGCATAAGTTGGTTTTCTAAATTTGAGACCCTGTTTTGTTTTGTAATCAGTTCCTGTGTAGCCAAGTTTACATTCCGTGTATTAGTGATATCTTATGATGTTTCTTTTTCTGTGTGAGTTATTTGAGTTAGAATCATCATACCTGAATCCACCCATTATGCTGCTATGGGCCTGATGACATAGATTTCATTGCTGAGTGATATTGCATTGTACGTAAGTACCACAATTTTTATTCATTTTTCAGTTTCTGCGATATTGAACTTGTACCATAAACGGGGTTCTTGTAAACAGAGCCATCCCAAACTTTGGGGTGGCTCTGTCTTTTTGATTTTAATTTCCCTAAGCTATAGGACCATAAGTGGAAGTGCCCTAGGCTCCGTTGCTTTGTTTTTTAGATGTTTCACAAAACACCATACACTTCTCCCTAGTGGCTGTTGGCAATTTACATCCCGCCCATCAGCATAACAAGGCTCCCAGTTTTCCATGGCCTGTCCTGCCTTTCTGGATTTTACACTTTTTTCAGAAGACCCTTTTGACCGGGGGGAAGTGAGACTTCAATGTAGTGCAGATTTCCTTTGCAAGCTTGCTTGGTTGGCCAAAAAGTGCGTATGCGTTTTCTCCTGAATATATTCAGGAAAAAACGCATACGCCCTTTTTGGCCAAGTGCATCATTGTGGACGTTCTGCCTCTTTTCCTATGCTTTAAATGCAATTCCAGTCTACCTCCTGAAATCGGTTTCCTGCAATTCTGCCCCGCTTTCAAGTCCTCTTGGCAGCCTTACTTCAGTATATTTTTGGACGATAGCTGTCATTTATAACTCTGCAGGTTTGTGAATTACAGTGCCCCTGAGCTCCTTTCTTCAACTCGCTTTCTTGTGAGCTGGCTGCAACATCGCACGATTGCTTCAGGCCCTAATTGCGTTCCGGCACGGCACGCTGAGCCTTTGGTTAATTCCTTTTCCTGGTGGGAAATGGGAGTTAAATTTGCCCGTCCAGACACCTCCAGCTAGTCTCTCATTGGTTCTCCTATTCCTGTTCATCTTCCGCAGAAATTGCAAACTGGGCCAACAGGAGGTTAAAGGCACTGACTCTCCAAGTTGGGAGAGTGTTAGTAAAGCGTCTGGAATGTTGCACCCGAGTAACAGGGGACGAAAACTGAGACATATTGGAACACGTCTCCCGATCACACGGTTGATCATACTCTGGGTTCCACATGCATGTTTTCGCCGAAGGCAGAATCCCTTACACCTGGAGAGTTGAGACCTGTGGAATGGGTACCCTGCAATATGACTTCAAAGGGTCTTCATTTGCTCACCGAACCTCTCCAATCCTATCACTGCTGCGTTTATGCCCCTGTACACATGCTTGATTTTCTTTCAGAGACATAGCAATCCATAGGTTTTAAGATACTTACTAGTCAGGTACATTCTTAGGCATTAAATATGGGGTGTTGAGTCCATTTCGTTGAGCAAGGAGTAGTTCTTGTCTATTCCATATTTGGCTTAAGGAACTTTATCTGTGCTCATTTCAATCTCTGGTTTTATGCAGCACCCCAACTCACCTTTCTCCTTAAGCAAGCAAAAGTTGGTTTTCTAAATTTGAGACCCTGTTCTGTCTTGTAATCCAGTTTCTGTGTAGCCAAGTTTACATTCCGTGTATTAGTGATATGTTATGATGTTTCTTTTTCTGTGTGACTTATTTCAGGTAGAATCATCATACCTGAATCCACTCTATGCTGCTACGGGCCTGATGACATAGATTTCATTGCTGAGTGATATTACATTGTACGTAAGTACCACAACTTCTTTATCCATTTTTCAGTTTCTGCGATATTGAACTTGTACCATAAACGGGGTTCTTGTAAACAGAGCCGTCCCAAACTTTGGGGTGGCTCTGTCTTTTTGATTTTAATTTCCCTAAGCTATAGGACCATAAGTGGAAGTGCCCTAGTCTCCGTTGCTTTGTTTTTTAGATGTTTCAGGAAACACCATACACTTCTCCCAAGTGGCTGTTGGCAATTTACATCCCGGCAATCAGCATAACAAGGCTCCCAGTTCTCCATGGCCTGTCCTGCCTTTCTGGATTTTACACATTATTCAGATGGCCCTTTTGACCGGGGGGAAGTGAGACTTCATTGTAGTGCAGATTTCCTTTGCAAGCTTGCTTGGTTGGCCAAAAAGGGCGTATGCGTTTTCTCCTGAATATATTCAGGAAAAAACGCATACGCCCTTTTTGGCCAAGTGCATCATTGTGGACGTTCTGCCTCTTTTCTTATGCTTTAAATGCAATTCCAGTCTACATCCAGAAATCGGTTTCCTGCAATTCTGCCCCGCTTTCAAGTCCTCTTGGCAGCCTTACTTCAGTATATTTTTGGACGATAGCTGTCATTTATAACTCTGCAGGTTTGTGAATTACAGTTCCCCTGAGCTCCTTTCTTCAACTCGCTTTCTTGTGAGCTGGCTGCAATATCGCACGATTGCATCAGGCCCTAATTGCGTTCCGGCACGGCACGCTGAGCCTTTGGTTAATTCCTCTTCTTGGTGGGAAATGGGAGTTAAATTTGCCCGTCCAGACACCTCCAGCTAGTCTCTCATTGGTTCTCCCTATTCCTGTTCATCTTCCGCAGAAATTGCAAACTGGGCGAAACAGGAGGTTAAAGGCACTGACTCTCCAAGTCGGGAGAGTGTTAGTAAAGCGTCTGGAATGTTGCACCCGAGTACCAGGAGATGAGAAGTGAGACATATTGGAACACGTCTCCCGATCACATGGTTGATCATACTCTGGGTTCCACATGCATGTTTTAGCTGAAGGAAGAATCCCTTAAACCTGGAGAGTTGAGACCCGTGGAATGGGTACCATGCAATATGACTTCAAAGGATCTTCATTTGCTCACCGAACCTCTCCAATCCTATCACTGCTGCGTTTATGCCCCTGTACACACGCTTGATTTTCTTTGAGAGACATAGCAATCCATAGGTTTTAAGATACTTACTAGTCAGGTACATTCTTAGGCGTTTACTATGGAGTGTTGAGTCCATTTCGTTGAGCAAGGAGTAGTTCTTGTCTATTCCATATTTGACTTAAGGAACTTTATCTGTGCTCATTTCAATCTCTGGTTTTATGCAGCACCCCAACTCACCTTTCCCCTTAAGCAAGCATAAGTTGGTTTTCTAAATTTGAGACCCTGTTCTGTTTTGTAATCCAGTTCCTGTGTAGCCAAGTTTACATTCCGTGTATTAGTGGTATCTTATGATGTTTCTTTTTATGTGTGACTTATTTCAGTTAGAATCATCATACCTGAATCCACTCATTATGCTGCTACGGGCCTGATGACATAGATTTCATTGCTGAGTGATATTGCATTGTACGTAAGTGCCACAACTTCTTTATCCATTTTTCACTTTCTGCGATATTGAACTTGTACCGTAAACGAGGTTCTTGTAAACAGAGCCGTCCCAAACTTTCGGGTGGCTGTGTCTTTTTGATTTTAATTTCCCTAAGCTATAGGACCATAAGTGGAAGTGCCCTAGGCTCTGTTGCTTTGTTTTTTAGATGTTTCAGGAAACACCATACACCTCTCCCGAGTGGCTGTTGGCAATTTACATCCCGCCCATCAGCATAACAAGGCTCCCAGTTCTCCATGGCCTGTCCTGCCTTTCTGGATTTTACACTTTTTTCAGATGGCCCTTTTGACCGGGGGGAAGTGAGACTTCATTGTAGTGCAGATTTCCTTTGCAAGCTTGCTTGGTTGGCCAAAAAGGGCGTATGCGTTTTCTCCTGAATATATTCAGGAAAAAACGCATACGCCCTTTTTGGCCAACTGCATCATTGTGGACGTTCTGCCTCTTTTCCTATGCTTTAAATGCAATTCCAGTCTACCTCCTGAAATCGGTTTCCTGCAATTCTGCCCCGCTTTCAAGTCCTCTTGGCAGCCTTACTTCAGTATATTTTTGGACGATAGCTGTCATTTATAACTCTGCAGGTTTGTGAATTACAGTGCCCCTGAGCTCCTTTCTTCAACTCGCTTTCTTGTGAGCTGGCCGCAACCCCGCAGGATTGCTTCAGGCCCTAATCTTGTTCCGGCACGGCACGCTGAGCCTTTGGTTAATTCCTCTTCCTGGTGGGAAATGACAGTTAAATTTGCGCATCCAGACACCTCCAGCTAGTCTCTCATTGGTTCTCCCTATTCCTGTTCATCTTCCGCAGAAATTGCAAACTGGGCTAAACAGGATGTTAAAGGCACTGACTCTCCAAGTCGGGAGAGTGTTAGCAAAGCGTCTGGAATGTTGCACCCGAGTACCAGGGGACGAGAACTGAGACATATTGGAACACGTCTCCCGATCACACGGTTGATCATACTCTGGGTTCCACATGCATGTTTTAGCTGAAGGCAGAATCCCTTAAACCTGGAGAGTTGAGACCTGTGGAATTGGTACCATGCACTATGACTTCAAAGGGTCTTCATTTGCTCACCGAACCTCTCCAATCCTATCACTGCTGCGTTTATGCCCCTGTACACATGCTTGATTTTCTTTCAGAGACATAGCAATCCATAGGTTTTAAGATACTTACTAGTCAGGTACATTCTTAGGCATTAAATATGGGGTGTTGAGTCCATTTCGTTGAGCAAGGAGTAGTTCTTGTCTATTCCATATTTGGCTTAAGGAACTTTATCTGTGCTCATTTCAATCTCTGGTTTTATGCAGCACCCCAACTCACCTTTCCCCTTAAGCAAGCATAAGTTGGTTTTCTAAATATGAGACCCTGTTCTGTTTTGTAATCCAGTTCCTGTGTAGCCAAGTTTACATTCCGTGTATTAGTGATATCTTATGATGTTTCTTTTTCTGTGTGACTTATTTCAGGTAGAATCATCATACCTGAATCCACTCATTATGCTGCTACGGGCCTGATGACATAGATTTCATTGCTGAGTGATATTGCATTGTACGTAAGTACCAAAACTTCTTTATCCATTTTTCACTTTCTGTGATATTGAACTTGTACCGTAAACGAGGTTCTTGTAAACAGAGCCGTCCCAAACTTTGGGGTGGCTGTGTCTTTTTGATTTTAATTTCCCTAAGCTATAGGACCATAAGTGGAAGTGCCCTAGGCTCTGTTGCTTTGTTTTTTAGATGTTTCGGGAAAAACCATACACTTCTCCCTAGTGGCTGTTGGCAATTTACATCCCGCCCATCAGCATAACAAGGCTCCCAGTTCTCCATGGCCTGTCCTGCCTTTCTGGATTTTACACTTTTTTCAGATGGCCCTTTTGACCGGGGGGAAGTGAGACTTCATTGTAGTGCAGATTTCCTTTGCAAGCTTGCTTGGTTGGCCAAAAAGGGCGTATGCGTTTTTTCCTGAATATATTCAGGAAAAAACGCATACGCACTTTTTCACCAAGTGCATCATTGTGGACGTTCTGCCTCTTTTCCTATGCTTTAAATGCAATTCCAGTCTACCTCCTGAAATCGGTTTCCTGCAATTCTGCCCCGCTTTCAAGTCCTCTTGGCAGCCTTACTTCAGTATATTTTTGGACGATAGCTGTCATTTATAACTCTGCAGGTTTGTGAATTACAGTGCCCCTGAGCTCCTTTCTTCAACTCGCTTTCTTGTGAGCTGGCCGCAACACCGCAGTATTGCTTCAGGCCCTAATCTGGTTCCGGCACGGCACGCTGAGCCTTTGGTTAATTCCTCTTCCTGGTGGGAAATGACAGTTAAATTTACTCGTCCAGACACCTCCAGCTAGTCTCTCATTGGTTCTCCTATTCCTGTTCATCTTCCGCAGAAATTGCAAACTGGGCGAAACAGGAGGTTAAAGGCACTGACTCTCCAAGTCGGGAGAGTGTTAGTAAAGCGTCTGGAATGTTGCACCCGAGTACCAGGGGACGAGAACTGAGACATATTGGAACACGTCTCCCGATCACACAGTTGATCATACTCTGGGTTCCACATGCATGTTTTAGCTGAAGGCAGAATCCTTTAAACCTGGAGAGTTGAGACCTGTGGAATGGGTACCATGCAATATGACTTCAAAGGGTCTTCATTTGCTCACCGAATTTCTCCAATCCTATCACTGCTGCGTTTATGCCCCTGTACACACGCTTGATTCTCTTTCGGAGACATAGCAATCCATAGGTTTTAAGATACTTACTAGTCAGGTACATTCTTAGGCGTTTAATATGGTGTGTTGAGTCCATTTCGTTGAGCAAGGAGTAGCTCTTGTCTATTCCATATTTGGCTTAAGGAACTTTATCTGTGCTCATTTCAATCTCTGGTTTGATGCAGCACCCCAACTCAAATTTCCCCTTAAGCAAGCATAAGTTGGTTTTCTAAATTTGAGACCCTGTTTTGTTTTGTAATCAGTTCCTGTGTAGCCAAGTTTACATTCCGTGTATTAGTGATATCTTATGATGTTTCTTTTTCTGTGTGACTTATTTGAGTTAGAATCATCATACCTGAATCCACCCATTATGCTGCTACGGGCCTGATGACATAGATTTCATTGCTGAGTAATATTGCATTGTACGTAAGTACCACAATTTTTATTCATTTTTCAGTTTCTGCGATATTGAACTTGTACCATAAACGGGGTTCTTGTAAACAGAGCCATCCCAAACTTTGGGGTGGCTCTGTCTTTTTGATTTTAATTTCCCTAAGCTATAGGACCATAAGTGGAAGTGCCCTAGGCTCCGTTGCTTTGTTTTTTAGATGTTTCACAAAACACCATACACTTCTCCCTAGTGGCTGTTGGCAATTTACATCCCGCCGATCAGCATAACAAGGCTCCCAGTTCTCCATGACCTGTCCTGTCTTTCTGGATTTTACACTTTTTTCAGAAGACCCTTTTGACCGGGGGGAAGTGAGACTTCAATGTAGTGCAGATTTCCTTTGCAAGCTTGCTTGGTTGGCCAAAAAGGGCGTATGCGTTTTCTCCTGAATATATTCAGGAAAAAACGCATACGCCCTTTTTGGCCAAGTGCATCATTGTGGACGTTCTGCCTCTTTTCCTATGCTTTAAATGCAATTCCAGTCTACCTCCTGAAATCGGTTTCCTGTAATTCTGCCCCGCTTTCAAGTCCTCTTGGCAGCCTTACTTCAGTATATTTTTGGACGATAGCTGTCATTTATAACTCTGCAGGTTTGTGAATTACAGTGCCCCTGAGCTCCTTTCTTCAACTCGCTTTCTTGTAAGCTGGCTGCAACATCGCACGATTGCTTCAGGCCCTAATTGCGTTCCGGCACGGCACGCTGAGCCTTTGGTTAATTCCTCTTCCTGGTGGGAAATGGGAGTTAAATTTGCCCGTCCAGACACCTCCAGCTAGTCTCTCATTGGTTCTCCTATTCCTGTTCATCTTCCGCAGAAATTGCAAACTGGGCCAACAGGAGGTTAAAGGCACTGACTCTCCAAGTTGGGAGAGTCTTAGTAAAGCGTCTGGAATGTTGCACCCGAGTACCAGGGGACGAGAACTGAGACATATTGGTACACGTCTCCCGATCACACGGTTGATCATACTCTGGGTTCCACATGCATGTTTTCGCCGAAGGCAGAATCCCTTACACCTGGAGAGTTGAGACCTGTGGAATGGGTACCCTGCAATATGACTTCAAAGGGTCTTCATTTGCTCACCGAACCTCTCCAATCCTATCACTGCTGCGTTTATGCCCCTGTACACATGCTTGATTTTCTTTCAGAGACATAGCAATCCATAGGTTTTAAGATACTTTCTAGTCAGGTACATTCTTAGGCATTAAATATGGGGTGTTGAGTCCATTTCGTTGAGCAAGGAGTAGTTCTTGTCTATTCCATATTTGGCTTAAGGAACTTTATCTGTGCTCATTTCAATCTCTGGTTTTATGCAGCACCCCAACTCACCTTTCTCCTTAAGCAAGCAAAAGTTGGTTTTCTAAATTTGAGACCCTGTTCTGTTTTGTAATCCAGTTTCTGTGTAGCCAAGTTTACATTCCGTGTATTAGTGATATGTTATGATGTTTCTTTTTCTGTGTGACTTATTTCAGGTAGAATCATCATACCTGAATCCACTCTATGCTGCTACGGGCCTGATGACATAGATTTCATTGCTGAGTGATATTACATTGTACGTAAGTACCACAACTTCTTTATCCATTTTTCAGTTTCTGCGATATTGAACTTGTACCATAAACGGGGTTCTTGTAAACAGAGCCGTCCCAAACTTTGGGGTGGCTCTGTCTTTTTGATTTTAATTTCCCTAAGCTATAGGACCATAAGTGGAAGTGCCCTAGTCTCCGTTGCTTTGTTTTTTAGATGTTTCAGGAAACACCATACACTTCTCCCAAGTGGCTGTTGGCAATTTACATCCCGGCAATCAGCATAACAAGGCTCCCAGTTCTTCATGGCCTGTCCTGCCTTTCTGGATGTTACACATTATTCAGATGGCCCTTTTGACCGGGGGGAAGTGAGACTTCATTGTAGTGCAGATTTCCTTTGCAAGCTTGCTTGGTTGGCCAAAAAGGGCGTATGCGTTTTTTCCTGAATATATTCAGGAAAAAACGCATACGCCCTTTTTGGCCAAGTGCATCATTGTGGACGTTCTGCCTCTTTTCCTATGCTTTAAATGCAATTCCAGTCTACCTCCTGAAATCGGTTTCCTGTAATTCTGCCCCGCTTTCAAGTCCTCTTGGCAGCCTTACTTCAGTATATTTTTGGACGATAGCTGTCATTTATAACTCTGCAGGTTTGTGAATTACAGTGCCCCTGAGCTCCTTTCTTCAACTCGCTTTCTTGTAAGCTGGCTGCAACATCGCACGATTGCTTCAGGCCCTAATTGCGTTCCGGCACGGCACGCTGAGCCTTTGGTTAATTCCTCTTCCTGGTGGGAAATGGGAGTTAAATTTGCCCGTCCAGACACCTCCAGCTAGTCTCTCATTGGTTCTCCTATTCCTGTTCATCTTCCGCAGAAATTGCAAACTGGGCCAACAGGAGGTTAAAGGCACTGACTCTCCAAGTTGGGAGAGTCTTAGTAAAGCGTCTGGAATGTTGCACCCGAGTACCAGGGGACGAGAACTGAGACATATTGGAACACGTCTCCCGATCACACGGTTGATCATACTCTGGGTTCCACATGCATGTTTTCGCCGAAGGCAGAATCCCTTACACCTGGAGAGTTGAGACCTGTGGAATGGGTACCCTGCAATATGACTTCAAAGGGTCTTCATTTGCTCACCGAACCTCTCCAATCCTATCACTGCTGCTTTTATGCCCCTGTACACATGCTTGATTTTCTTTCAGAGACATAGCAATCCATAGGTTTTAAGATACTTTCTAGTCAGGTACATTCTTAGGCATTAAATATGGGGTGTTGAGTCCATTTCGTTGAGCAAGGAGTAGTTCTTGTCTATTCCATATTTGGCTTAAGCAACTTTATCTGTGCTCATTTCAATCTCTGGTTTTATGCAGCACCCCAACTCACCTTTCTCCTTAAGCAAGCAAAAGTTGGTTTTCTAAATTTGAGACCCTGTTCTGTTTTGTAATCCAGTTTCTGTGTAGCCAAGTTTACATTCCGTGTATTAGTGATATGTTATGATGTTTCTTTTTCTGTGTGAATTATTTCAGGTAGAATCATCATACCTGAATCCACTCTATGCTGCTACGGGCCTGATGACATAGATTTCATTGCTGAGTGATATTACATTGTACGTAAGTACCACAACTTCTTTATCCATTTTTCAGTTTCTGCGATATTGAACTTGTACCATAAACGGGGTTCTTGTAAACAGAGCCGTCCCAAACTTTGGGGTGGCTCTGTCTTTTTGATTTTAATTTCCCTAAGCTATAGGACCATAAGTGGAAGTGCCCTAGTCTCCGTTGCTTTGTTTTTTAGATGTTTCAGGAAACACCATACACTTCTCCCAAGTGGCTGTTGGCAGTTTACATCCTGCCAATCAGCATAACAAGGCTCCCAGTTCTCCATGGCCTGTCCTGCCTTTCTGGATTTTACACATTATTCAGATGGCCCTTTTGACCGGGGGGAAGTGAGACTTCATTGTAGTGCAGATTTCCTTTGCAAGCTTGCTTGGTTGGCCAAAAAGGGCGTATGCGTTTTCTCCTGAATATATTCAGGAAAAAACGCATACGCCCTTTTTGGCCAAGTGCATCATTGTGGACGTTCTGCCTCTTTTCCTATGCTTTAAATGCAATTCCAGTCTACCTCCTGAAATCGGTTTCCTGTAATTCTGCCCCGCTTTCAAGTCCTCTTGGCAGCCTTACTTCAGTATATTTTTGGACGATAGCTGTCATTTATAACTCTGCAGGTTTGTGAATTACAGTGCCCCTGAGCTCCTTTCTTCAACTCGCTTTCTTGTAAGCTGGCTGCAACATCGCACGATTGCTTCAGGCCCTAATTGCGTTCCGGCACGGCACGCTGAGCCTTTGGTTAATTCCTCTTCCTGGTGGGAAATGGGAGTTAAATTTGCCCGTCCAGACACCTCCAGCTAGTCTCTCATTGGTTCTCCTATTCCTGTTCATCTTCCACAGAAATTGCAAACTGGGCCAACAGGAGGTTAAAGGCACTGACTCTCCAAGTTGGGAGAGTCTTAGTAAAGCGTCTGGAATGTTGCACCCGAGTACCAGGGGACGAGAACTGAGACATATTGGAACACGTCTCCCGATCACACGGTTGATCATACTCTGGGTTCCACATGCATGTTTTCGCCGAAGGCAGAATCCCTTACACCTGGAGAGTTGAGACCTGTGGAATGGGTACCCTGCAATATGACTTCAAAGGGTCTTCATTTGCTCACCGAACCTCTCCAATCCTATCACTGCTGCTTTTATGCCCCTGTACACATGCTTGATTTTCTTTCAGAGACATAGCAATCCATAGGTTTTAAGATACTTTCTAGTCAGGTACATTCTTAGGCATTAAATATGGGGTGTTGAGTCCATTTCGTTGAGCAAGGAGTAGTTCTTGTCTATTCCATATTTGGCTTAAGCAACTTTATCTGTGCTCATTTCAATCTCTGGTTTTATGCAGCACCCCAACTCACCTTTCTCCTTAAGCAAGCAAAAGTTGGTTTTCTAAATTTGAGACCCTGTTCTGTTTTGTAATCCAGTTTCTGTGTAGCCAAGTTTACATTCCGTGTATTAGTGATATGTTATGATGTTTCTTTTTCTGTGTGAATTATTTCAGGTAGAATCATCATACCTGAATCCACTCTATGCTGCTACGGGCCTGATGACATAGATTTCATTGCTGAGTGATATTACATTGTACGTAAGTACCACAACTTCTTTATCCATTTTTCAGTTTCTGCGATATTGAACTTGTACCATAAACGGGGTTCTTGTAAACAGAGCCGTCCCAAACTTTGGGGTGGCTCTGTCTTTTTGATTTTAATTTCCCTAAGCTATAGGACCATAAGTGGAAGTGCCCTAGTCTCCGTTGCTTTGTTTTTTAGATGTTTCAGGAAACACCATACACTTCTCCCAAGTGGCTGTTGGCAATTTACATCCCGGCAATCAGCATAACAAGGCTCCCAGTTCTTCATGGCCTGCCCTGCCTTTCTGGATTTTACACATTATTCAGATGGCCCTTTTGACCGGGGGGAAGTGAGACTTCATTGTAGTGCAGATTTCCTTTGCAAGCTTGCTTGGTTGGCCAAAAAGGGCGTATGCGTTTTCTCCTGAATATATTCAGGAAAAAACGCATACGCCCTTTTTGGCCAAGTGCATCATTGTGGACGTTCTGCCTCTTTTCTTATGCTTTAAATGCAATTCCAGTCTACCTCCAGAAATCGGTTTCCTGCAATTCTGCCCCGCTTTCAAGTCCTCTTGGCAGCCTTACTTCAGTATATTTTTGGACGATAGCTGTCATTTATAACTCTGCAGGTTTGTGAATTACAGTTCCCCTGAGCTCCTTTCTTCAACTCGCTTTCTTGTGAGCTGGCTGCAATATCGCACGATTGCATCAGGCCCTAATTGCGTTCCGGCACGGCACGCTGAGCCTTTGGTTAATTCCTCTTCTTGGTGGGAAATGGGAGTTAAATTTGCCCGTCCAGACACCTCCAGCTAGTCTCTCATTGGTTCTCCCTATTCCTGTTCATCTTCCGCAGAAATTGCAAACTGGGCCAAACAGGAGGTTAAAGGCACTGACTCTCCAAGTCGGGAGAGTGTTAGTAAAGCGTCTGGAATGTTGCACCCGAGTAACAGGAGACGAGAACTGAGACATATTGGAACACGTCTCCCGATCACATGGTTGATCATACTCTGGGTTCCACATGCATGTTTTAGCTGAAGGAAGAATCCCTTAAACCTGGAGAGTTGAGACCCGTGGAATGGGTACCATGCAATATGACTTCAAAGGGTCTTCATTTGCTCACCGAACCTCTCTAATCCTATCACTGCTGCGTTTATGCCCCTGTACACACGCTTGATTTTCTTTCAGAGACTTAGCAATCCGTAGGTTTTAAGATACTTACTAGTCAGGTACATTCTTAGGCGTTTACTATGGGGTGTTGAGTCCATTTCGTTGAGCAAGGAGTAGTTCTTGTCTATTCCATATTTGACTTAAGGAACTTTATCTGTGCTCATTTCAATCTCTGGTTTTATGCAGCACCCCAACTCACCTTTCCCCTTAAGCAAGCATAAGTTGGTTTTCTAAATTTGAGACCCTGTTCTGTTTTGTAATCCAGTTCCTGTGTAGCCAAGTTTACATTCCGTGTATTAGTGGTATCTTATGATGTTTCTTTTTATGTGTGACTTATTTCAGTTAGAATCATCATACCTGAATCCACTCATTATGCTGCTACGGGCCTGATGACATAGATTTCATTGCTGAGTGATATTGCATTGTACGTAAGTGCCACAACTTCTTTATCCATTTTTCACTTTCTGCGATATTGAACTTGTACCGTAAATGAGGTTCTTGTAAACAGAGCCGTCCCAAACTTTCGGGTGGCTGTGTCTTTTTGATTTTAATTTCCCTAAGCTATAGGACCATAAGTGGAAGTGCCCTAGGCTCTGTTGCTTTGTTTTTTAGATGTTTCAGGAAACACCATACACCTCTCCCGAGTGGCTGTTGGCAATTTACATCCCGCCCATCAGCATAACAAGGCTCCCAGTTCTCCATGGCCTGTCCTGCCTTTCTGGATTTTACACTTTTTTCAGATGGCCCTTTTGACCGGGGGGAAGTGAGACTTCATTGTAGTGCAGATTTCCTTTGCAAGCTTGCTTGGTTGGCCAAAAAGGGCGTATGCGTTTTCTCCTGAATATATTCAGGAAAAAACGCACACGCCCTTTTTGGCCAAGTGCATCATTGTGGACGTTCTGCCTCTTTTCCTATGCTTTAAATGCAATTCCAGTCTACCTCCTGAAATCGGTTTCCTGCAATTCTGCCCGGCTTTCAAGTCCTCTTGGCAGCCTTACTTCAGTATATTTTTGGCCGATAGCTGTCATTTATAACTCTGCAGGTTTGTGAATTACAGTGCCCCTGAGCTCCTTTCTTCAACTCGCTTTCTTGTGAGCTGGCCGCAACACCGCAGGATTGCTTCAGGCCCTAATCTGGTTCCGGCATGGCATGCTGAGCCTTTGGTTAATTCCTCTTCCTGGTGGGAAATGAGAGTTAAATTTGCCCGTCCAGACACCTCCAGCTAGCCTCTCATTGATTCTCCCTATTCCTGTTCATCTTCCGCAGAAATTGCAAATGGGCCAAACAGTAGGTTAAAGGCATTGAGTCTCCAAGTCGGGAGAGTGTTAGTAAAGCATCTGGAATGTTGCACCCGAGTACCAGGGGACAAGAACTGAGACATATTGGAACACGTCTCCTGATCACACGGTTGATCATACTCTGGGTTCCACATGCATGTTTTAGCTGAAGGAAGAATCCCTTAAACCTGGAGAGTTGAGACCCGTGGAATGGGTACCATGCAATATGACTTCAAAGGGTCTTCATTTGCTCACCGAACCTCTCCAATCCTATCACTGCTGCGTTTATGCCCCTGTACACACGCTTGATTTTCTTTCAGAGACATAGCAATCCATAGGTTTTAAGATACTTACTAGTCAGGTACATTCTTAGGCGTTTACTATGGGGTGTTGAGTCCATTTCTTTGAGCAAGGAGTAGTTCTTGTCTATTCCATATTTGACTTAAGGAACTTTATCTGTGCTCATTTCAATCTCTGGTTTTATGCAGCACCTCAACTCACCTTTTCGCTTAAGAAAGCATAAGTTGGTTTTCTAAATTTGAGACCCTGTTCTGTTTTGTAATCCAGTTCCTGTGTAGCCAAGTTTACATTCCGTGTATTAGTGATATCTTATGATGTTTATATTTCTGTGTGACTTATTTCAGGTAGAATCATCATACCTGAATCCACTCATTATGCTGCTACGGGCCTGATGACATAGATTTCATTGCTGAGTGATATTGCATTGTACGTAAGTACCACAACTTCTTTATCCATTTTTCACTTTCTGCGCTATTGAACTTGTACCGTAAACGAGGTTCTTGTAAACAGAGCCGTCCCAAACTTTGGGGTGGCAGTGTCTTTTTGATTTTAATTTCCCTAAGCTATAGGACCATAAGTGGAAGTGCCCTACGCTCCGCTGCTATGCTTTTAAGATGTTTCAGGAAGCACCATACATTTCTTCCGAGTGGCTCTTGGCAATTTACATCCCGCCCATCAGCATAACAAGGCTCCCAGTTCTCCATGGCCTGTCCTGCCTTTCTGGATTTTAGACTTTTCTCAGATGGCCCTTTTGACCTGGGGGAAGTGAGACTTCATTGTAGTGCAGATTTCCTTTGCAAGCTTGTTTGGTTGGCCAAAAAGGGCGTATGCGTTTTTTCCTGAATATATTCAGGAAAAAACGCATACGCCCATTTTGGCCAAGTGCATCATTGTGGACGTTCTGCCTCTTTTCCTATGCTTTAAATGCAATTCCAGTCTACCTCCTGAAATCGGTTTCCTGCAATTCTGCCCCGCTTTCAAGTCCTCTTGGCAGCCTTACTTCAGTATATTTTTGGCCGATAGCTGTCATTTATAACTCTGCAGGTTTGTGAATTACAGTGCCCCTGAGCTCCTTTCTTCAACTCGCTTTCTTGTGAGCTGGCCGCAACACCGCAGTATTGCTTCAGGCCCTAATCTGGTTCCGGCACGGCACGCTGAGCCTTTGGTTAATTCCTCTTCCTGGTGGGAAATGGGAGTTAAATTTGCCCGTCCAGACAGCTCCAGCTAGTCTCTCATTGGTTCTCCCTATTCCTGTTCATCTTCCGCAGAAATTGCAAACTGGGCCAAACAGGAGGTTAAAGGCATTGACTCTCCAAGTCAGGAGAGTGTTAGTAAAGCGTCTGGAATGTTGCACCCGAGTACCAGGGGACGAGAACTGAGACATATTGGAACACGTCTCCCAATCACACGGTTGATCATACTCTGGGTTCCACATGCATGTTTTAGCTGAAGGCAGAATCCCTTAAACCTGGAGAGTTGAGACCCGTGGAATGGGTACCATGCAATATGACTTCAAAGGGTCTTCATTTGCTCACCAAACCTCTCCAATCCTATCACTGCTGCGTTTATGCCCCTGTATACACGCTTGATTCTCTTTCGGAGACATAGCAATCCATAGGTTTTAAGATACTTACTAGTCAGGTACATTCTTAGGCGTTTACTATGGGGTGTTGAGTCCATTTCGTTGAGCAAGGAGTAGTTCTTGTCTATTCCATATTTGGCTTAAGGAACTTTATCTGTGCTCATTTCAATCTCTGGTTTTATGCAGCACCCCAACTCAACTTTCCCCTTAAGCAAGCATAAGTTGGTTTTCTAAATTTGAGACCCTGTTCTGTTTTGTAATCCAGTTCCTTTGTAGCCAAGTTTACATTCCGTGTATTAGTGATATCTTATGATGTTTCTTTTTCTGTGTGACTTATTTCAGTTAGAATCATCATACCTGAATCCACTCATTATGCTGCTACGGGCCTGATGACATAGATTTCATTGCTGAGTGATATTGCATTGTACGTAAGTACCACAACTTCTTTATCCATTTTTCACTTTCTGCGATATTGAACTTGTACCGTAAACGAGGTTCTTGTAAACAGAGCCGTCCCAAACTTTGGGGTGGCTGTGTCTTTTTGATTTTAATTTCCCTAAGCTATAGGACCATAAGTGGAAGTGCCCTAGGCTCCGCTGCTATGTTTTTTAGATGTTTCAGGAAACACCATACACTTCTCAGGAGTGGCTGTTGGCAATTTACATCCCGCCCATCAGCATAACAAGGCTCCCAGGTCTCCATGGCCTGTCCTGCCTTTCTGGATTTTACACTTTTTTCAGATGGCCCTTTTGACCAGGGGGAAGTGAGACTTCATTGTAGTGCAGATTTCCTTTGCAAGCTTGCTTGGTTGGCTAAAAAGGGCGTATGTGTTTTTTGCTGAATATATTCAGGAAAAAACGCATATGCCCTTTTTGGCCAAGTGCATCATTGTTGATGTTCTGCCTCTTTTCCTGTGCTTTAAATGCAATTCCAGTCTACCTCCTGAAATCGGTTTCCTGCAATTCTGCCTTGCTTTCAATGCCTCTTCATAGCCTTACCTCAATATATTTTTTGAAAATAGTTGGCCTTTATAACTCTGCAGGTTTTGAATTGCAGTGGCCCTTAGCTCCATTTTTCAGCTCTTATTTTTGTCATCTTGCCTCATAAACACAGGATTCCTTCAGGCCCTATTGTTCTTCAGGGGCACCTTGCTGTGCCTTTGGTTTATTTTTCTCACTGATATGAAATTAGAGTGACATGTGCCCATTGAAACCGCTACAGCTAGTTTCTCACTGGTTCCCCCTATTCCCATTCATCCTCCGCACTAACTGCAGACTGTGCGATACCAGATCTTAAAGGCATTGACTCTCCATGTGGGGATATTTTTAGTAAAGCGGCTGGAATGTCGATCCGGAGCCCCAGGAGAGGAAAAATGAGGTGCGTTTTAGAAACCTTTCCCGATCATATGGTATACCAGTCGCTGGGTTTCCCAAGCATGGTTTAGCTGTAGGAAGATTCCCTTCAACCTGGAGTGTTGGGACCCTTGGAATGAGTAGCATGAAGTATTGCATGAAACTTTTGGCAGTTGCTCACCAAAGCTCACCAATCCTCTCAGCCCCAAGTGTCCAGCCTTATGTCTTATCCAGCTGTGGGTTTATATGTGGTCAATCCAGGTTGCATCACAGCCCCTGAGCGAATTTTGTAAGAATTTTTCTCTCTTTCATTGTTTCTGCGTTTTGTTTTTAAAATTTATTTCTATAATGGGGTTTAGCTCATTTTCACTGCTGTGTTTGTGCCGCTCTGCACACACTTGATTCCCTTATGGAGATATATCAATACATGGGTTTTAAGATTCTTATTACTCAGATATATTTCTCTGCGGTGTATAGGGTGTGTTGAGGCCAGTTCATTGAGCAAGGTGTAGATCTTGTCTAATATCTATTTGGTTTATTGAACGGTATCTGTGCTAATTTCAAACTCTGGTTTTATGCATCACCCCACCTCTCCTTTCCCCTTAAGCTGAAATAAGTGTGTTTTCTAAATGTGAGACACTGTTCTGTTCTGTAATTCATTTCTTGTGCAGCCGTATTTACCCTC
Organism: Leucopleurus acutus; assembly: GCF_964270905.1. NCBI lineage: Eukaryota > Metazoa > Chordata > Mammalia > Artiodactyla > Delphinidae > Leucopleurus > Leucopleurus acutus. The sequence continues at coordinate 204,677 of NW_028138953.1, forward strand.
CCTCTATAAGTGATATCTTATGATACGTTCCTTTTTCTGTTTGACTTATTTCAAGTAGTATTATCAGACCTAAATCCACTCTTTATCCTTCTACTAGCCTTATTACATTGATTTCATGGTGAAGAGATATTCCATTGTACATAAGTACCACATCTTCTTTATCCATTGTTCTCTTTCCTGGGATATTTAAGGTGTACTGAAGTTGAGGTTCTTGTAAACAGAGTAGCCCTAAACTGTGGTGTGCTTGTGTCTTGTTGATTTTTAGACTTCCCTAGATATACTCCCATGATTGGAAGTGTCCTATGCTCTGTAGCTCTGTTTTTTAGATGATTTAGGTACCACCATACACTTCTCCAGAGTGGCTCTCGGCAGTTCACACACTGCCCATCAGCGTATAAAGGCTCCCTGTTCTCCATGGCCTGTCCTGCATTTCTGGTTTTTACAATTGTTTAGGATGGCCCTTTTGACCAGTGGGAAATGAGACTTCTTTGTTGTGCACATTTGCATTGCTTGCTTGCTTCGTTGCCCATAAAGTGTGTATGCGTTTTTTCCTGGATATAATCAGGAAAAAACGCATACGCCCTTTTGGGCCAACTGCATCATTGTCGAAATTCTGCCGCTTTTCATGTGCTTTAAAGACGAGTCCAATCTATCTCTTGAAATCTGTTTCTTGCAATTCTGTCTTGCATTCAGATCCTCTTCTTTGCCTTACCTCAACATATTTTTGGACGTTAGTTTTCATTTATAACTCTGCAGGTTTGTGAATTGCAGTGACCCTGAGCTCCATTTTTTAAGTTGCTCTTTTGTGAGCTGGCCTCAAACCCGCAGGATTGCTTCAGGCCCTATTTTGGCTCCGGCGAGGCGGGCTGAGCCTTTTTGCAATTCTTATTCTTAATGGGAAATTAGAGTGATATGTGCCCGTCCAAACCCCTACAACTATTCTCTCATTGGTTCCCCCTCTTCCCGTTCATCCTCCTCACAATTTGCAAAATGTGTGAAACAGAAGTTGAAATGTGCTGATTCTCCAAGTGGGGAGATTCTAAGTAACGTGGCTGGAATGGTGAACAGGAGCACCAGGAGAGGATAAATGAGCTGCATTTTAGACACATCTCCCGATCACATGGTGTACAGTCCTCTGGGTTTTCCATGCATGTTTTAGCTGTAGGAAGATCCCTTGAACCTGCAGATTTGGGACCCATTGAATGGGTACCAGGTAGTATTACTTTAAAGGGTGTGCATTTCCTCACCCAACCTCACATTTCTCTTAGTGCAAACAGTTTCCAGCCTTATGTCTCATCCTGCTGTGGGTCTAGATGTGTTCAATCCATGTTGCATCACCGGCCCTGAGGAAAAGTTGTAAGAGGTTTTCTCTGTCTCTCTGTCGTTTATTTTTTTCAATTTATTACTATATTGGTTACAGCTGATTTTCAAAGCTCTGTTTCTTGCTGCTGTACATCCACTTGATTCACGTACAGAGAGACATCAGTAAATTCTTTTTCAGATTCTTACCAGTCGTATATATTCTTTTCCGGTGACTTGAGTGTGCTGAGTGCAGTTCTTTTAGCTACCGTGTAGGCCTTGTTGATTATCAGTTTGGTATTTGGAATGGTATCTTTGCTAATTTCAACCTCCTGGATGATGCCTCACCCCTCCCCACCTTTCCCGTTTAGCAGCCTTATGCGTGTTTTCTACATATTTGACTATGTTTTTGTTTTGTAATTTATTTCATGTGTAGCCATTTTGGATTCCACCTTTAAGTGATATCTTATGATATGTGTCTTTTTCTTTTTGAATTATGTCACTTAGAATGATCATACGTAACTCCTCCGGAGTTGTTACAACTGGCCATATTTCATTGATTTCCAGGCTGAATAATATTCCACTCTACCTAAGTACCACATCTCTATCCATTTTTTCTCTCCAGAGACATTTAAGTTATATCCTAGTCGAGGATCTTTTAAACAGAGAGGGGGTAAACACTGGGGTGCCTGTGTCTTCTCGATTTTTGTTTTTCCCAAGATATACGCCCATGAGTGCAAGTGTCCTATGCTCTGTAGCTCATTTTTTAGATGCTTTAGTAAACACAATACACTTCTCCAGAATGGCCGTTGGCAATATACATTTCCACTATAAGTCTCACAGGGCTCCCTCTTCTCCTTGCCCTGTCCTGCGTTTCTGTTGTTTACGCTTTATGAGGATGGCTCTTCTGACTGATGCGAAGTGATATCTCTTGTAGTATTGACTTCCAGTGCCCACCTGTTTGGTTGGCTAAAAAAGTGTATGCCCTTTTCTTGAATATATACAGAAAAAAACGCATACACCCTTTTTGGCCAACTGCAATGTTGGCAATGTTCAGCTCCTTTTCTTGTGCTTAATGGCGAGTCCTTTCTACCTCCTCAAATCCCTTTCCTGCCATTCTCCCTTGCTTACAAGTCCTTTTCTCTGACTTTCCTCAAGACATTTTTCAGTGATGGATATTTTCAACTCTGCAGTTTCGTGAATTTTACTGTCCCTGAGTTCCATTGTTCAACTTGTGTTTATGGGAACTGGCCACAAAGCAGCGGGATTTCCTCAAGCCCTATACTGTTTCCATGGGCAACCCTAGCCTTTGGTCAATTCATCTTCCTGATTGGAAATTAGAGTGACATGTGCCTGTCTGAACACCTAGGACTTGTCTCTCATTGTTCCTCATCCTTCCGCTTCATCCTCTGGACAAATTCCAAACTGTACGCAACAGGATGTTGACAGTGCTGCCATCTCCAAGTGGGGAGACTGTTAGTAAAGACGCTGGATGGGTGAACCCGAGCACCAGGAGATGAGGAGATGAGATGCCTTTTCCAAACTCTTCCCGATCAGACGGTATACCATCCTCTGGGTGTGACAGACATGTGTTAGCAGTAGGAAGAGTCCCATTCATGTAAGGAGAACACCAGGGCTTTTTCAAAATCAGTGTCTCCCCGAAACCCAAACTGGGGAATTTTTTAAGCTACGGCTACACATATGTTCATTAAGGGCCTTGGGAAGTAGGCAGAGTCCAAACTTTAGATGATTGAAGTCTTCAGGGTCAGAAGCACTCACCACCAGCTTCCCTTAGGTTACACTTTAACTGTCATTGATAGATGATGTCAATAAAAATATCTATTCTTTTTCAGATTATTTCCCCTTATAGGTTATTGCAAAATGTTGAGTGTAGTTCCCTGTGCTATACAGTAGTTCCTTGTTGATGATCTATTTTATACATAGCAGTGTGTATGTGTTAATCCCAAACTGTTAGTTTATCCCTCCTCCCACCTTTCCCCTTTGGTAATAATAAATTATAAGATTTTATACTTCTCAGAAATGGGGGAGCTGAAAGAGAGGTATCATTTTCAATGGAAAAGCATTTAAAACAAGATTGAAGCTTTAACCAAGATTATTAGATGTACATCCTTGGAAAGAAATCACTTCGTTTCTCTAATATTGACCTGACAAATAAGACAAACCTTTTCACTGAACTTGCTTATAATAAAGTGATGGAAATAGCCAATGGAAACGTTAGAAACATCTTATTTTACCCGAGCCTTATACACTGTTCTATGTTAACTACAGTTTGGCTCACACATCTGTTCATTGAGGTTACAATAGTCTCAATTTCTGTTACTGATCCTCCAGAGTGGACCCCAACAAGTGTCCCCCTGCGCAGTGTCATTGGGGCCAACAGATCGAGACTGAGTTTGGTTCACAAGCAAAGGAAACTTTATATTTTGATCAGAGAATGGAGAGGTGAGAGCATGCACTACCCCGTGGGCTGTGGGCTGGGCTGCTGTGTAGAGATCCTGTCAGAGTCAGTGGGAGGGAGGGGGCGGAGCTCTCGAGGGCCGGGTTGGCTGCAGCTCAGGCTCTATATCGCGGAGTCTGCACTGGGCCCCAGGAGCTGAGGTGTCGACCCAGCCATTCTGCACTAGGAAATCTGGTCTGAAGTGCCGGGTGTGGAACCTCTGCATGCGGGACCCTAGGAGCACATGAAATTAGACAAAGCACAAAGGATAAAAAAGGTTAGACTTGACTTTATTGCCCAGATTCTATTTTTATCTCCCAGGGATTTTTAATGGGCTTTGCTGGGGACAAACCCCTCCTCTGCCTTTTGTCCCGTTCCTCATTCTTGGAGTGCTGAGGGTGCAGACCCTTCTTCTGTAACTGCTGAGTGCTGAGTTGGGAGCCCTCATACCAAGGGGCGAGGGTCAGAGCTTCTCCCCAGCAGCCTCCAGGTGACGTTGATTGTCCCCAGGCCCCCTGCCTCCCTGCTCGTCCACCTGAGCACCAGCATTGGAAGCGTTATAGATTCTAATGACCTTTAAGGGTCCAGGAAAGAGATGTGCAGAGACGCTGTGGGGGCCGGTTTCACCCCGCCCCACATTTGTTCGGCCACCTTAGGCTGACCGTTTCTGCCAGCCTAGATGCTCTGACCAGTAGTCTGCGCTTTCTTCAATTAGGCCCCTGAATTAACGTACAAACAGCACCAGGTGTCAGAGCCCTGCCCGCTCAACTCCCAGACAGTCCAGGGTCAGTGGTGATCAAGGACCATGATGGCCACTGAGTCAACAGCCTTTTGAAGTAAACAGGAGTCCAGCCAGTCTTATTGGCCACCATCAGCACGGTGTCTGTAGGCTTTTCTATGGTGACAGTGTGATATACGGTTCCCCCGCCAAGATTATTAGCTCCCCTCTGGGTGCAGTAAGTCCTGCAAGCAGTAGTCTACTCTTTTGGGACACACTCTTGTTGTTTTATGAGAGAAACTCCAGGTCAAGTGATGTTCACACGAGTCGTCATGGTGTCCTGTTGCCCCCGGTTATCTCTCTGGATGTTGGAGTTGGAGGGCCTCCTCACTCGAGGTTGGTGTGCCCACGGAGCAAACCCTGCAACTTCAGGGCATGGTTGGTGGTTAGGATCACCACGTGGGGTCTTTTTCCCTTAGGAGGGAGGTGGCCTTTTGGGTTGCTGATTTCCAGGTTTTTAGATACCGCCAGTATCTTGGCCAGATGCGGCAGTGGGCCAAGCCCCTTGGTGACCGTAGTTTATCCTACCTGGATGGCATTCTTGCATTGTTCCATTTCAAGTGGTCCCAGTTTTTGCACTAATTCTCCAATGGCGATTCACCTTTCACCGGGAATGTAAAGGTCAAAGGGTTTAGCTAAATTAGGGAGTTCCAGGGCAAGGGTCTGAATTGACTGCTCTTTCCATTCTTGAAAGGCCACTTCTGGATTCTATTCAAAAGGATCATCATCTTTTCCTTTCAGTGTTTCATATAGAGGCCCAGCTAGTAGACTGTAGTTAGGGATCCAGAAGCAGCAAACCCTGGCCTCCCCAGGAACCCCTAAGCTGTCTTCTAGTTTTAGAAAGGAGTAAGGCCGAAAATGGTTTCTTCCCTTTCCTGGGATGGGCTTCTCCGACCTTCTGTGAGAATGAAGCCCAGGCAGGTCACCGCAGTCTGTGATATTTGAGCTTTTTCTTGGACAACTTCTATCCTTTATTGGCTTGGTAGTTCAGAGGCCTCCTTAGTAAGGCTGGCGATCAGAATGTCGTCTGCGTACTGAAGGAGGGTTTCCTTTTCCAGAGGTAGAACTTTTAGGTCTTTAGCTAAGGTTTCCCCAAAGATGGTGTGGGAATTTTTGCACCCTTGGGGCAAGACGGCCCGGAAGTATTGTTTTAGTTGTATGTTGAGTCCTGCCACTCACAAGCCAAAATTTCTTGTGACTCTGGGACTAATGGAATACAAAAGAAGGCATCATTGAAGACTAATACAGAATACCATGTCCTGGTGGTTGGTAGAATGACCAGCAGGGTGTAGGAATTAGGAGCAACTGGAGGTATATCCTCGGTGGCTTCACTGACTGTCCTGACATCCTTTACCAGGTCCCCAGCAGCCCATGGGGCTCTCGTGGTCAGACCAATCCCAGAATATGGAGCTCACCTGGGCAGGTACCCCACCCCCACCCCAGCCCACGGGGCTCTCGTGGTCAGGCCCCTCCCAGGATACAGAGCTACCCTTGCAGGTACTGTGGCAGGGCTGGGCACACAGGAACCGTGCACATAGCCCTCATTGCAGAGCACCCCCAGCTCACCTGTCGCTCAGAGCTGACACAGAGCACCTCAGAGCAGAACTTGAACTAACAAACAGCAGCTGCGACAGGTCTGTGACCCTGGACATCACTCTGTGCGGCCTCCCTCCACCTGGTCTTCCAGAGACTTCCACTGCACCCAGGACACCAGGCCTCTGTCTCCAACCACCACCCACCCCTCCTCTCTCTGACTCCTGGGTTCCTCTCATTAGGAGAGGGTTTTCTTGAAGTTGTCTCCCACTCATGGGCCAGATAAAATGATTAGAAAACAAGCCAAAGCTGCAGCCCCTTGTCTATCCTGACTCTCAGGAGCCCACACCTGTTCCTTGGACCTGGCCGGTTCAGCAAGTTCCATTTTCTGCAACTGTGAGCCCCTGAGGGGTGATGATTGGCTGAGCTGGGCAGCCTTACCGTGCCGGCCAGCCCTCCCCAGGTGTGCCTGGGTTGAGATCAATATAAATACCACTCCAGGCAGCAAAAGCCCCTGCAGCCGTGCCTGACGCCATTTTCTCTGCCCTGTCAGCAGTCTCGGGGCTGGGCTGGTGGGAGGGAGTGAGAGGCCACGGCTTTGTGGGTGGCCCAGTGTGAGTGGGGCTCTGCTGGACTTTCTGTAGCAGTTGCCAGGCTGCCACCTGCTAAAGAAGAGGATGTGTCACCCATACCTGCTGCTGGAATTTCTCCCTGGGCAGAGGTGAGGAAGGAAAAAAGCAGTGGGGGCAGGGACAGGACGGGTATCTCAGGCAGGGAAATGGAAATCTTCCAGAAGAGCACCCAGGGCCAGGACCATCCTGGCTGGCCTGCAGGCACCAAGTCGGCCGGCATGCTGTCACTCGTGTGGCTCTATGGCCCTTCCTCTAGGCTTTCAAGTCCTTGTATATATTCAGGTGTTTTACCTGGGACGGGTGGGAATAGTTCAGCAGCAACTGGCCTGGGGCTCAGCTCACATTTACTCACAGATGCCTCGGCACGGTCCCCCAGGCTTGTAATGAGGACACTCCTTGCGGGGTGGCTGCTGGCTGCATGCGAGCGGAATCCCCACCTCTGACCAACTTCAGAATTGTCTATCACTGGAGCAAGTGCCCTGATTGGGTTTTCATCTGTATAACTGGTGGGTTCTGTTTTGTTTTTTTCTTTTTTGTTTCAAGGTAGGTTTTATTCCTCTTTTTTGTACTTATGGATGTAAGCATAGAAATAATTCATTCATATAAATACATGTATGTGAAGGGAATAACATTTTTCCGTTTTTTAAAAAATTTTATTTTTCATTTTATTTTATTTATTTTTTATACAGCAGGTTCTTATTGGTTATCTATTTTATACATATAAATGTATACATGTCAATCCCGATCTCCCAACTCCTCCCACCGCCACCCCCCCATGGCTTTCCCCTCTTTGTGTCCATACATTTGTTCTCTACATCTGTGTCTCTATTTCTTCCCTTCAAACCGGTTAATCTGTACAGTTTTTCTAGGTTCCACATATATGCGTTAATATACAATATTTGTTTTTCTCTTTCTGACTTACTTCACTCTGTATGACAGTCTCTAGATCCATCGACGTCTCTACAAATGACCCAATTTCATTCCTTTTTATGGCTAATAGTCCATTTTATATATGTACCACATCTTTATCCATTTGTCTGTCTGTGGGCATTTAGGTTGCTTCCATTACCTGGCTATTGTAAATAGTGCTGCAATGAACATTGTGGTGAATGTGTCTTTTTGATTTATGGTTTTCTCTGGGTATATGCCCAGTAGTGGGTTGCTGGATCATATGGTAATTCTATTTTTAGTTTTTTAAGGAACCTCCATACTGTTCTCCATAGTGACTATCAATTTACATTCCCACCAATCGTGGAAGAGGGTTCCTTTTCTCCACACCCTCTCCAGCATTTGTTGTTTGTAGATTTTCTGATGATGCCCATTCTAACAGGTGTGAGGTGATACCACATTGTAGTTTTGATTTGCATTTCTCTAATAATTAGTGATGTAGAGCAGCTTTTCATGTGCTCCTTGGCCATCTCTACGTCTTTTTGGAAGAAATGTCTATTTAGATCTTCTGCCCATTTTTGTATTGGGTTGTTTGTTTTTTTAATATTGAGCTGCATCAGCTGTTTATATATATTGGAGATTAATCCTTTGTCCATTGATTCAGTTGCAAATATATTCTCCCATTCTGAGGGTTGTCTTTTTGTGTTTGTAGTTTCCATTGCTTTGCAAAAGCTTTTACGTTTCATTAGGTCCCATTTGTTTAGTTTTCTTTTTTATGTCATTACTCTAGGAGGTGGATCAAAAAAGATCTTGCTGTGATTTATGTTAGAGTATTCTTCCTATGTTTTCCTCTAAGAGTTTTATACTGTCCGGTCTTACATTAAGCTCTCTAATCCATTTTGAATTTATTTTTGTGTATGGTGTTAGGGGGTGTTCTAATTTCATTCTTTTACATGTAGCTGTCCATTTTTCCCAGCACCACTGATTGAAGACACTGTCTTTTCTCCATTGTATAGTCTTGCCTACTTTGTCATAGATTAGTTGACCATAGGTGTGTAGGTTTATCTCTGGGCTTCTTTCTTTTTTATTTTCCTTTTACACCTTTATTGGAGTATAATTGCTTTACAATGGAGTGTCAGTTTCTGCTGTATAACAAAGTGAATCAATTATACATATACATATATCACCATATCCCCTCCCTCTTACATCTCCCTCCCACCCTCCACATCCCACCCCTTTAGGTGGTCGCAAAGCACCGAGTTGATCTCCCTGTGCTATGTGGCTGCTTCCCAGTAGCTATCGATGTTACATTTGGTAATGTATATATGTCCATGGCACTCTCTCACTTCGTCCCAGCTTACCCTTCCCCCTCCCCGTGTCCTCAAGTCCTTTCTCTATGTCTGTGTCCTTAATCCTGTCCTGCCCCTAGGTTCTTCATAAACTTTTTTCTTTAGATTCCATATATCTCTGTTAGCACACGGTATTTATTTTTCTCTTTCTGACTCACTTCACTGTGTAGGACAGACTCTAAGTCCATCCCCCTCACTACAAATAACTCAGTTTTGTTTCTTTTTATGGCTGAGTAATATTCCATTTATATATGTGCCAGATATTCTTTATCCATTCATCTGTCGATGGACACTTAGGTTGCTTCCATGTCCTGGCTATTGTAAGTAGAACTGCAACGAATATTGTTGTATATAACTCTTTTTGAATTATGGTTTTCTCAGGGCAAATGCCCAGTAGTTGGATTGCTGGGTCGTATGGTACTTCTATTTTTAGTTTTTTAAGGAACCTCTATACTGTTATCCCTAGTGGGTATAGCAATTTACATTCCCAGCAACAGTGCAAGAACGTTCCCTTTTCTCCAGTAAATGCCTCTCCAGCATTTATTGTTTGTAGATTTTTTGATGATTGCCATTCTGACTGCTGGGAGGTGATAACTCACTGTAGTTTTGATTTGCATTTCTCTAATGATTAGTGATGTTCAGCATCCTTTCATGTGTTTATTGGCAATCTGTATATCTCCTTTGGAGAAATGTCTATTTAGGTCTTCTGCCCATTTTTGGATTGTGTTGTTTGTTTTTGTGATATTGAGCTACACGAGCTGCTTGTAAATTTTGGAGATTAATCTTTTGTCATTTGCTTCATTTGAAAACATTTTCTCCCATTCTGAGGGTTGTATTTTCGTCTTGTTTATGTTTTCCTTTGCTGTGCAAAAGCTTTGAAGTTTCATTAGGTCCCATTTGTTTATTTTTGTTTTTATTTCCACTTCTCTAGGAGGTGGGTCAAAAAGGATCTTGCTGTGATTTATGTCATAGAGTGTTCTGCCTATGTTTTCCTCTAATAATTTTATAGTGTCTGGTCTAACATTTAGATCTCTAATTAATTTTGAGTTTATTTTTGTGTATGGTGTTATGGAGCGTTCTAATTTCATTCTTTCACGTGTGGTTGTCCAGTTTTCCCAGCACCACTTACTGAAGAGACTGTCTTTTCTTCATTGTATATCTTTGCCTCCTTTGTCATAGATGAGTTAGCCACAGGTACGTAGGTTTATCTCTGGGCTTTCTATCTTGTTCAATTGATCTATATTTCTGTTTTTGTGCCAGTACCATATAGTCTTGATTAATGTAGCTTTGTAGTATAGTCTGAAGTTAGGAAGTCTGATTCCTCCAGCTCTTTTAATTTCCCTCAAGATTGCTTTGGCTATTCGGGGTCTTTTGTGTCTCCATACAAATTTTAAGATTTTTTTGTTCTAGTTCTGTAGAAAATGCCAGTGGTATTTGATAGGGATTGCATTGAATCTGTAGCTTGCTTTGGGTACTATAGTCATTTACACAATATTGATTCTTCTAATCCAAGAACATGGTTTATACCTCCATATGTTTATATCATCTTTGATTTCTTTCAGCAGTGTCTTATAGTTTTCTGAGTACAGGTCTTTTACCTCCTTATGTAGGTTCATTCCTCCGTATTTTATTCTTTTTGTTGCAATGGTGAATGAGATTGTTTCCTTAATTTCTCTTTCTGATCTTTCATTATTAGTGTATAGCAATGCAAGAGATTTCTGTGCATTAATTTTGTATCCTGCAACTTTACCAAATTCATTGATTAGCTCTAGTAGTTTTCTGGTGGCATCTTTAGGATTCACTATGTGTAGTATCGTGTCATTTGCAAACAGTGACAATTTTACTTCTTCTTTTCCAATTTGTATTCCTTTTATTTCTTTTTCTTCTCTGATTACTGTGTCTAGGACTTCCAAAACTATGTTGAGTAATAGTGGTGAGAGTGGACATCCTTGTCTTGTTCCTGATCTTAGAGGAAATGCTTTTAGTTTTTCACTATTGAGAATGATGTTTGCTGTGGGTTTGTCATATACTGCCTTTATTATGTTGAGGTAGATTCCCTCTATGCCCACTTTTTGGAGACTTTTAATCATAAATTGGTGTTGAATTTTGTCGAAAGCTTTTCCTGCATCTATTGGGATGATCATATTTTTATTCTACAATTTGTTAATGTGGTGTATCACATTGATTGATTTGTGTATATTGAAGAATTCTTGCATCCCTGGGATAAACCCCACCTGATCATGGTGCATGATCCTTTTAATGTGTTGTTCAATTCTGTTTCCTAGTATTTTGTTGAGGATTTTTACATCTATATTAATCAGTGATATTGGTCTCTAATTTTCTTTTTCTGTAGTATCTTTGTCTGGTTTTGGTATCAGGGTGATGGTGGCCTCATATAATGAGTTTGGGACTGTTCCTTCCCCTGAAAAGTTCTGAAGAGTTTGAGAAGATTGGGTGTTAGCTCTTGTCTAAATGTTTGATAGAATTCACCTCTGATGCCATCTAGTTCTGGACTTTTGTTTGTTGGAAGATTTTTAATCACACTTTCAATTTCATTACTTGTGATAGGTCTGTTCATATTTTCTATTTCTTCCCGGTTCAGTCTTGGAAGGTTATACCTTTCTAAGAATTTGTCCATTTCTTCCAGGTTATCCATTTTATTGGCATAGAGTTGTTTGTAGAGGTCTCTTAGGATGCTTTGTATTTCTGTGGTGTCTGTTACAACTTCTCCTTTTTCATTTCTAATTTTATTGATTTGAGTCCTCTCCCTCTTTTACTTGAGTCTGGCTACAGGTTTATCATTTTTGTTTATCTTCTCAAAGAACCAGCTTTTAGTTTTATTGATCTTTGCTATTGTTTTTATTTCATTTATTTCTGCTCTGATCTTTATGATTTCTTTCCTTCTATTAACTTTGGGTTTTGTTCTTCGTTCTCTAGTTCCTTTAGGTGTAGGGTTAGATTGTTTATTTGAGATTTTTCTGGTTTCTTGAGGTAGGCTTTTATTGCTATAAACTTCCCTCTTAGAACTGTTTTTGCTGCATCCCATAGGTTTTCAATCATCGTGTTTTTGTTGTCATTTGTCTCTAGGTAGTTTTTGATTTCCTCTTTTATTTCTTCAGTGATCTCTTGGTTATTTAGAAACGTATTGTTTAGCCTCCATGTGTTTGTTTTTTACGTTATTTTCCCTGTAATTGAGTTCTAATCTCATAGCATTGTGGTCGGAACAGCTGCTTGATATGATTTCAGTTTTGTTAAATTTACTGAGGCTTTATTTGTGACCCAAGATGTGATCTATCCCGGAGAATGTTCCGTGTACCATTGAGAAGAACTTGTAGTCTGCTGTTTTTGGATGGAATGTCCTATAAATATCCATTAAATCTATCTGGTCTATTGTGTCATTTAAAGCTTGTGTTTCCTTATTAATTTTCTGTCTGGATGATCTCCATTGGTGTAAGTGAGGTGTTAAGGTCCCTTGCTATTATTATGTTACTGTTGATTTCCTCTTTTATAGCTGTTAGCAGTTGCCTTATATATTGAGGTGTTCCTGTGTTGGGTACATATATATTTATAATTGTTATATCTTGGATTGATCCCTTGATCATTATGTAGTGTCCTTCCTTGTCTCTTGTAACATTCTTTATTTTAAAATCTATTTTATCTGATATGAGTATTGCTACTCCAGCTTTCTTTTGATTTTCATTTGCATGGAATATATTTTCCATCCCCTCACTTTCAGTCTGTATGTGTCCCTAGGTTTGAAATGGGTCTCTTGTAGACAGCATATATATGGATCTTGTTTTTCTATCCATTCAGTAAGCCTGTGTCATTTGGTTGGAGCATTTAATCCATTCATGTTTAAGGTAATTATCAATATGTATGTTCCTATTACTATTTTCTTAATTGTTATGGGTTTGTCTTAGTGGGTCCTTTTCTTCTCTTGTGTTTCCCACTTAGAGAAGTTCCTTTAGCATTTGTTGTAGAGCTGGTTTCATGGTGCTGAATTCTCTTAGCTTTTGCTTGTCTGTAAAGCTTTTGATTTCTCCATCAAATCTGAATGAGATACTTGCTGGGTGGAGTACTCTTGGTGGTAGGTTCTTCCTTTTCATCACGTTAAATTTATCATGCCACTCCCTTCTGGCTTGTAGATTTTCTGCTGAGAAATCAGCTGTTAACCTTATGGGAGTTCCGTTGTATGTTGTCATTTTTCCCTTGTTGCTTTCAATAATTTTTCTTTGTCTTTAATTTTTTCAATTTGATTACTGTGTGTCTCGGCATTTTTCTCCTTTGGTTTATCCTGCCTGGGACTCTCTGCGCTTCGTGGACTTCGGTGGCTATTTCTTTTCCCATGCTAGGGAAGTTTTCAACTATAATCTCTTCAGATATTTTCTCGAGTCCTTTCTCTCTCTGTTCTCCATCTGGGACCCCTACAATGCGAATGTTGTTGCATTTAATGTTGTCCCAGAAGTCTCTTAGGTTGTCTTCATTTATTTTCATTCTTTTTCTTTATTCTGTTCCATGGCAGTGATTTCCACCTTTCTGTCTTCCAGGTCACTTATCCGTTCTTCTGTCACAGTTATTCTGCTACTGATTCCTTCTAGTGTATTTTTCATTTCAGTTATTGTATTGTTCATCTCTGTTTGTTTGTTCTTTAATTCTTCTAAGTGTTTGTTCCTTAATTCTTCTAGGTCTTTGTTAAGCATTTCTTGCATCTTCTCGATCTTTGCCTCCATTATTTTTCTAAGGTCTTGGATCATCTTCACTATCATTATTCTGAATTCTTTTACTGGAAGGTTACCTATCCCCACTTCATTTCATTGTTTTTCTGAGGATTTATCTTGTTCCTTGATCTGGTATAAAGTCCTCTGCCTTTTCATTTTCTCTATCTTTCTGTGAATGTGGTTTTCCTTCCACAGGCTGCAGAATTGTAGTTCTTCTTGCTTCTGCTGTCTGCTCTCCAGTGATTGAGTCTATCTGAGAGGCTTGTGCAAGCTTCCTTATGTGAGGGACTGGTGGTGGGTAGAGCTGGGTGTTGCTCTGGTGGGCAGAGCTTTAATCTGCTTGTCTGTGGATTAAATAAAAGTTTAATAAAAAGTTTAATCCGCTTGTCTGCTGAGGCATGGGGCTGGGTTCTCTCCCTGTTGGTTGTTTGGACTGAGGCGACCCAGCACTGGAGCCTACCTTGCTCTTGGTGAGGCTAATGGTGGACTCTGGGAGAGTTCACGCCAAGGAGTATTTCCCAGAACTTCTGCTGTCAGTGTCATTGTCCCCATGGTGAGCTGCAGCCACACCCCACCTCTGCATGAGACCCTCTAAAACTAGCAGCTAGGTATGATCATTCACCTATGGGGTGACTGCTCCTTCCCCTGGGTCCTGATGTGCACACTACTTTGTGTGTGTCCTCCAAGAGGGGAGTCTCTGTTGAGACTCTGAGTCTCTGAGTGCAGTTGAGACTCTGAGTGGAGTCGCACAGACTCTGGGTCCTGTGGAGCTTCGATGTTTTGTGGTTCTAGAAATCCTATAGGAGACGGTCCACAGCAGGTGAAGCTAATGCTGTCATAGAGGTGGTGAAACCAAAGATCTGCAGTTCCGACTAGAGGTGCTGATGTACAAACAGGACAAAATCATCTCATGTGAATGTAGTTCAGGCATGTTTAAAATGAATGCAGTCATGTTAATGCCTAACATCTTCTATCTTGTGCCTCTCCTCAAGGACCCCCTCCTCAGTTCCTGAGTCTCCTGTAAGTCATGTACAGGGGAATGGAGAGTGGGCTCTGTCCAGTCTGAGCCCTGAGTTACCCTGTGTGTATCTTAGGATACTTTGTATTTCTGTGGTGGCTCTTGTAACATCATCTCTTTCAGTTCTGATTTATTTGGGCCCTCTCTTTTAAAAAAAGTACTACTGTTGTCTTTTATTCTTTACAGAAGTTTAATAAGTGTTTGATCTACTACCCTTACTCTATGTATACTTTTTGCCATGAGATTTTTACTTTTGTTTGTTTTCTTGTTACTGTCAATAATTAGTGAGAATTCTTTTAAGCTACCTTCAACATTGCTTATAAAGCTGCTTTATTAGTGATGACAGAGCTTTAATGGAAGTCGTGTTCTGGTTGTAAACTAGAATGCAATGTGCCAGCAAAAAGTCCCTTAAGTGTATGTCTCATTACTTCTTGTTCTTTTCTTTCCTTTTTTCTCTCTTTTTTTTCTTGTTCTTTTTTTAATTTTTATTTTTTATCAGAGCAAATTTGATTAAAATGTTTTTTTTTGTTCTAGGTGTGTAAGATGTGGTTCTTTTACACATATACATGTATCTATACTTCTTCAGATCGTTTTCTCATGTAGCTTGTGACACAATGTTGAGTAGTCTTCTCTTGGTATTCCGTAGGTCTTTGATGATTATATATTTCACATGTGTTTCTATACCTATGTTAACCCCAATATCCTAATATACCCAGTCCTCACACCTTTCCATTTGGTGAACCTTAACTTTGTTTAATGAATCTGTGATTGCCTTTCTCTGTGGAAATATCTTCATTGGTATCAATTTTTAGCTAACACCTATAAGTGATATTATAGGATATGTGTCTTTTGCTGTCTGACTTAGTACAATTTGCCTGATTACCTCTAGAATCATCTACGGTGCTGCAAATGGCATTGTTTCATTTTTTTCCCTAGATAATATTCCATCTGTACATGTACCAGTTCTTCTTTGTCCACTCACCTCTTGATGGACTTTCTGGTTGCCTCCATGTCTTGGCTATTGTAATACTGCTGCACTGCACATTTGCCTGCCTGTGTCTTTCCAATTCTGTCTTCTTATGTTATAGGCCCAAGAGTGGGCCTCCTGTATCATATAGTATCTCAGGGTTTACCGTTTAAATGCACCATGATTCTGTGCTCATTAGTGGCTCTTTCCAGGTTACATCTCACTTAAAGTTGAGGGTATGCATTTCTCCACAACACCTTCAGCATTTATTTATTTATTTATTTTTAACATCTTTATTGAAGTATAATTGCTTTACAATGGTGTGCTAGCTTGTGCTTTACAACAAAATGAATCAGTTATACATATACATATGTTCCCATATCACTTCCCTCTTGCGTCTCCCTCCCTCCCACCCTCCCTCCCCTCCAGGCGGTCACAAAGCACCGAGCTGATCTCCCTGTGCCATGCTGCTGCTTCCCACTAGCTATCTACCTTACGTTTGGTAGTGTATATATGTCCATGCCTCTCTCTCCCTTTGTCACAGCTTACCCTTCCCCCTCCCCATATCCTCAAGTCCATTCTCTAGTAGGTCTCTGTCTTTACTCCTGTTTTACCCCTAGGTTCTTCATGACATTTTTTTTTCTTAAATTCCAGGTATATGTGTTAGCATACGGTATTTGTCTCTCTCTTTCTGACTTACTTCACTGTGTATGACAGACTCTAGGTCTATCCACCTCATTACAAATAGCTCAATTTTGTTTCTTTTTATGGCTTCAGCATTTATTGTTTGTAGTTTTCTTGCTGATGGATATTCTGACTGGTGTGAGCTGATACCTCTTTGTGGTTGAATTTGCATATGACTCATAATCCTTTGAAATTGAGCTTTAAGACATGTCCTTTTTATTTTTCAAACTGTGATTACAGCTTAGCCCTTCAAAGTGTTTTCTAAAGTATGTGTTACATTTTGAAATTTATTGGCCATTACCTCCCTCAAAACATTTTGAGGGCAGGTTTCATTTACAGCCCTGCAGTACTTGTTCACATGAAGTGACCATTAGCACAGGCTTTAAAGCTGCTTTTGCAGGTAACGGCCAGATTGCGGCAGCCTTTCTTTGTTCCCCATGCTGGTACTAGGGAAACAGAGCTTCCGGCCAGTGGTCTTCCTCGGTTATAAATTAGAGTGGAATGTGCCCGGATAAACCCCCAAAGGCTGATGTCTCCTTATTTTTGTTTCTTTTTTAAATTTAATTTATATTTTTATCGGAGTAATATTCCATTGTGTATATGGACCACTTCTTGGTGCATAGCTCTGTTGAGGGACATTTTCGTTGCTTCCAAGTGTTGGCTATATTAAATATTGCTGGAGTGCAAGATTGCCAGCCTGTGACTTTTTGATTCTCATTTTCTCAGGTGATAGGCCCAGCAGTGGGTGTGACTGATTGACTAGTAGCTCAATGTTTACCTTTTCAAAGCACCTCCATTGTGTTTTCATTAGTGGCTCTTACCATGTCTCCCTTAGAACCGAGGGTACGAACTTCTCCACAATCCCTTCAGCATTTATAGTTTGCAGCATTTTTGCTAATGGCCAGTCTGACTGCTGTGACCTGATAGGTTTTTGTAATTTGGGTTTGCATGACTTTAAAAATTCCTAAAATTCATCATTTTCCACGCCTTTTTCCTTTCTGTTAAAAATCAAGTGTGAGTACAATATATCTCTTGAAGCTCTCTTCTTGGAAGGTTGCCCTCTTTAGAATTTTTGGTGGATATTCGACCCCAGGATTTTTTTGGAGGGCAGATGTCATTACAGAACTGCAAGTTTGGTGAATATTTAGTGACCATTAGCACTGGGTTTAAAGCTGCTGTTGTGGGAAACGGCCACAAGGAGGCAGCATTTGTCCTTTCCCAAATCTGAGTACTAGGGCAGCAGAGCCTTTCTGGAAGTCGTGGTCCTAGGTTTTAAGTTAGAATGGAATGTGCCAGGAGGAACGCCCATAAGTTTATGTCTCATTACATCTTGGTTTTTAAAATTTATTTAATCGGGGTAATGATTAGATATTGTTTGTCCAGATGTACACAATCTGGTTCATTTGTACAATATATATGTCTATTCATGTTCAGATCCTCTTCCCATGTAAAATATTACAGTGTTCCGTAGACCTCCCTTGCTATATGGTCTGTCTTTTCGATATATGTTTATTATATGTATTTGTATACGTATGGTAACGTTAATCTTAATTTATCCATTCTGCCCACCTTTCCTTTTAGATAAGCATACTTAATTTCTAAGTCTGTGAGTGTCTTTCTCTGTGGAAATATGTTCATTTGTGTTAGTTATTAGATAACGCCTATAAGTGATATCATAGGATATAGGTCTTTTGCTTTCTGACTTACCTCATATTCTGTGATTATCTCCAAGCTCATCTATGGCACCTCAAATAGCAGTGTTTCATTGTTTTCTATGGCTAATATTCTATTGTGAACGTGGACCACTTCTTCTTCATCCATACATCTGTTGATGGACATTTTGGTGGCTTCACTGTCTTGGCTATTGTGAATAAGGCTGCAGTGTAGCTTTTGCAGCCCGAGTCTTCTCGATTCTGGTCTTCTCAGGTGAGAGGCCCAGTGGTGTGACTGCTGCATCGAATGGTATCTCAACTTTTACTTTTAATCATAGCTCCTTTCTGTTCTCATTATTGGCTCTTACCACGTTACATCTCACCAGCAGCTAGAGGGTACACAGTTCTCTAAAACCCCTTCAGAATTTATTGTTTGTAGATCTTTTGCTGATGGTCAGTCGACTGGTGTGAGTTGAAACCTTTTTGTACATTAGATTTGCATGAGTCTAATAATTCCTGAGGTTGAGCTTTCACCCATTTTCCTTTTTTTAAACAAGAGAGTGAGTCAAACTTACCTCTTCATACTATCGTCTTGAAAAATTTGTCAGTTTTGAATTTTATTGTCCATTCCCTACCTCAGCACAGTTGTTTAGGGCAGGTGTCCTTTGCAGCCCTGAGTCCTTGTGAATGTTAAGAGAACATTAGCTGTGGGCTTAACGCCACTCTTGTGGAAAACGGCCACAAGGCAGCAGAATTTCTACATTGCCAACTCTGGGTTTTTGGGCAGCAGAGCCTTCCTGGAAATCGTGTTAGTAGGCTGCAAATTAGAGTGGAATGTGCCAGAGCACATCCCCAAGAGCTTATATCTCCTTACTTCTTGTTTGTTTTATAAATTTAATTTTTATTAATTATCAGAGCAAACTTGATAAAAATATTTTGTTTCTCCTAGGTGTACAGAATCTGGTTCATTATATCAATGTATCTGTCATTTATCTTTGCATTCTTTACTGTGTAGGTTATTACAGAGTGTTGCCTAGACCTCTCTTGGTATTCCATAGGTATTTTGTGATTATATATTTCATATGTATTAGCACATGTCTGTTAACCCTCATATCCTAATTCACACATTCCTTACACTTTTCCATTTGGTTAAACATAATTTTTTTTTCTTAATCCATGCTTTTCCTTCTCTTGGAAATAAGTTCGTGAGTATCAACTTTTAGGTAACACCTAGAAGTGATGTCATAGGATATCTGTCTTTCACTTTCTTTCTTTAATTTGAGTGATTATCTCTAGGTCCTTATATGGTGGTGCAAACGGCACTGTTTCATTGTTTTCCATGGCTAATATTCCATTGTTTATATGGACCACTTCCTCTTTGTGCATTTTTCTGTTGATGGACATTTTGGTTTCTTCCAAGTCTTGGCTATGTTAAATATTCCTGCAGTACAGGATTGCCAGCCTGTGTCTTTTCCATTCTGCTCTGCTCAGGTGATAGGCACATCAAAGGACCTACCAGATCACATGGCAGCTCAATTTTTACCCTTAAACGCACCTCCATTATGTTCTCGCTACTGGCTGTTACCAGTTTACATCCCCCCAGCAGCTGGAGGGTACACAGTTCTCTGAAACCCCTTCAGCATTTATTCTTTGTAGACTTTTTGCTGAAGAACATTCTGACGGCTGTGAGGTGAACATTTCTGTAATTGGATTTGCATGGCTTTATTCATTGCTGATGTTGCGCATTTTTCAATTTCCTTTTATTTTAAAGAGAAAAAAAAGAAAAGACAAAATGTGCGTAAAATATGCCTCTTGACATTGTCTTCTTGAAATGTTGACGTCTTTTGAATTTTCTGGTCGATTACGACCCCAGGACATTTTTTGAGGCCCGGTGTCCTTTACAGTGCTGCACATATTTTGAATATTAAGTGAACATTACCTCTTGGTTTAAAGCTGCTGTTGTGTGAAACAGCCACAAGGCGGCAGCATTTCTCCTTTACCAAATCTGGTTACCAGGGCAACAGAGCCTTAATGGAAGTCCTGTTCTAGGTTGAAAATTAGAATGGGATGTGCCAGGAAAAATTCCTTTCAGTTTATGTCTCATTATTTCTTGTTCATATTTTTAATTTAATTTTTATTTTTTATCGCAGCAAATTTGATTACAATGGTTTTTTTTTTGTTCTAGGTGTGCAAGATGTGGTTCTTTCACACACATACATATATCTATTCTTCTTTGGAACCTTTTCCCAGGTAGGTTATGACACAATGTTGAGTAGTCTTCTCTTGGTATTCCATAGGTCTTTGGTGATTATATATTTCACATGTGTTTCTATATCTATGTTAACCCCAATATCGTAATGTATCCAATCCTCACACCTTTCGATTTGGGGAACCATAAGTTTGTTCAATGAATCTGTGATTGCCTTTCTCTGTGGAAATATCTTCATTGTTATCAATTTTCAGGTAACACCTATAAGTGATATACGTTAGGTGTCTTTCGCTTTCTCACTTACTACAAGTTGCATGGTTACCTCTAGACTCATCTATGGTGCTGCAAATGGCATTGTTTCATTTTTTTCCCGAGCTAATATTCCATCTCTATATGTAACAGTTCCTCTTTGTCCACTCATCTGTTGATGGACTTTTGGTTGCTTCCATGTCTTGGCTATTGTAATACTGCTGCAGTGCAGATTTGCCTGCCTGTGTCTTTCCAATTATGTCTTCTTATGTTATAGGCCCAGGAGTGGGCCTGCTGGATCATATAGTAGCTCAATGTTTACCTTTTAAAGGCACCTCCACCCTGTTCCCATTAGTGACTCTTACCAGGTTACGTCCCACTTCAAATTAAGGGTATGCATTTCTCCACAACCTCTTCAGCATTGATCATTTGTAGTTTCTTTCCTGATGGTTATTCTGAATGGTGTGAGCTGATATCTCTGTGTGGTTGGATTTGCATGTGTCTCATAATCCTTTGAAATTGAGCTTTCAGGCATGTCCTTTTATTTTTCAAACGGTTATTACAGCTTAGTTCTTCAAATGGTTTTCTTGAAATATGTGCCACATTTTGAAATACTTTGATCTTTACCTCCTGCAAAACATGATGAAGGCAGGTTTCCTTTACAGCCCTGCAGGACTTGTTCATATGAAGTGAAAATTAGCATAGGTTTTAAAGCTGCTTTTGCAGGTAATGGCCAGAGGGTGGAGCATTTCATAATTCTATGAAACATAACTGAACACACAATATATATTTTTTCTTTTAAATTTCCATTGTTACTTTTTTAAAGTACAATTATAATTGAAGTTCTTTGTAACAAGTGAAATTTAAAAAATTAAAGGAAAAGATAATATTTTACCACTTGCCATCCTTTCCCATTTACTGAAACGACCAGCATAATGTGTAGAGTTCTCATTTTATCCAGGTGTTCTATACATCTGGAATATCATGCTTCTCACTGTAGAAAAACAGATTTAGCTCTCACACTTTTTATAGGCTACATAACAGTCCATAGAACAGAAGTACCAACTATTTCAGACTTAGCTTTTTGAGGGACACTCAGGTTACTTTCTGTTTTATTTTGTTGTTCTTTTTCTGGGGGGGGGGTAGGAGTTTATTATTTATTTATTTATTTTTGTTGTGTTGGGTCTGAGTTTCCGTGTGAGGGCTTTCTCTAGTTGTGGCAAGTGGGGGGCCACTCTTGATCTCGGTGCGTGGGCCTCTCACTATTGCGACCTCTCTTGTTGCAGAGCACAGGCTCCAGATGCGAGGGCTCACTGGTTGTGGCTTATGGGCCTAGTTGCTCCATGGCATGTGGGATCCTCCCAGACCAGGGCTCGAACCTGTGTCCCCTGCATTAGCAGGCAGATTCTAACCACCGCACCACCAGCGAAGCCCCCTATTTTGTTG